>NC_056728.1:404956777-405256777 GCF_019279795.1 Protopterus annectens
CAGCGCTTTGCCTGAAAGCACTTGCCCTCTCCAACACCTGCCATACTGCCAACAGTGGAGAACTACAACCAGTTTTTGAGCTGTATTCCCACCTGCGGGGATTAAATATGGCCGATTCCCCACCCTTTGCTGTGATTGGATGGTTTTGAATATGCTGAGCTAAGCTAAGCTACAGGCAAACCTGCTTAGCTAAGATTGGCAGTGCTTAAAGGAGCAAGTTCAGCACTGCTTATCAATGGACAAATCCACTTAGGTGGGCTACTCATTGCTTAGTATTCATATGTACACAATGCTTACACCCAGTCATCATAGCTGTGCAGGGCTTAGCATTGCTTATGTTTTATTTTATTGGACTACCACCTGTATGGGATTGATTCATCATTCATTACATAATATAAATTTGTTTACCTTCTGTGACATCCCCTAATGTGCTGTAATTACATTTATTTTTGTGTGACTATACTGTATGGGACACTTGTATTTATATGGGGGTTTCACTACTTTATTACACTGACACCTCACATCTGGGCCTAATACACTACTCTAATTGAGAAATATGTTACTTCCTACATAAATATACAAATAAATTAAATGTATAATGTTTACACATACAAAGTGGAAATGGCTTTGGTGAGGCCAGAACCATGAATGACTACATGCAAGGTGTACGCTCTAACTGCAAAATGAATGCACTTATACTTATGTTGAATGTCTATTACTATTTAACTTATCATGCTGTTTCAGCTGGGCTAACCATAGCTAAGCGACAGGCACACCCAGGCAGTTACACTTAAACTTTATTGCATATGTAAAAAAAAATATTTGTTGCGTTTTTTTACTTCATACCCTTCAGAATATCCATGCTAATGCTAAACTTGTTATTCTATCAACTTTTTGGGTTTGTAGGGACAGTTGTCCCTTATGGCTTTGTCCAGATTTCTTAATCTGACAGGTTGGGAGGTGTGCATTATGTACTTCATACCCTGCCGAAAATTCATAGTAATGCTAAACCTGTTAGAATATCAACTTTCTGGCTTTGTAGGGACAATTGTCCCTTATTGTCCAGATTTCTTACCCAAATGGGTTGGGGGTGTTATGAGCATTTTCACTTTATTTAAATTGCTGTACAGCAATTCTGGTTTGCAGGGGGCATGTGTATTGTGAAAGCAGTGCTCTCAGACATACCCCCTGCACTTGTACACAGAACCGTGTCCGTGTTACAGCACGGCAGCACTCCTTCATGAATATGCATGACGAGCTGCCATGCTGTATTAGGAGTGGTCCCTTCTCCTGCACAGAAGTTTACTGAATCCAGGAGATAGTTAATCAATTGCAGATGAAACTGTTTACTTTAATTTTGTGAATGGTTGCTGTTTCAATGTTTTTTTTTTTTTGGAAAGCACATTTCTGAAATGCTAGCATTGATCACCTGTGCTGCAATGCTAGTGCATTTCAGTTCTTCAGCATATAGACATTGAAAGTGACACACACACACACACACACACACACACACACACACACACACACACACACACGCGCACTCAGACGCTCAGACACGCGCACACACATGCGCACACACACACGCACGCACACGCACACACACACACACACACACACACACACACACACACACACACACACACAGAGTAATATAGCAGTTTTCTCTTTTTCTTTCTTTCCTTTTCATCCTGGTAAGTGTTATTATATTGTAAAGCCACCTTTGGGAATAACCTTAAACTTCGGTTTGTGGACTATGAGGGGAAAAGCTTAAAACCTTTCACAGATACCCAACTAACAGTTCACTTACCCAGACTGATACCATTCCCTATGTAATAAACATGATGTATACCATTGTGTTATCATTCCCCTGATTCCATTTTTCAAGATGTGCTGTCACAAAATTATGCTGTGAAGGTAATAAAATTCCACAGGCCACATACATTTTGTAGTCATCACTACAGTGCAGCAGACTTTAATTTATTCTGGTCAATGTGCATTTCACAACATGTGAATATATCTGCAGCCCATGGGTTGCCAGTCATTGATAACTGCAGTGCTCTTTCATATTAATCTTAAGGTTGGATTCATCAATGTCTGCATGAAGTGTTTACTAAGCATACATCATTCTGAATGAATAGACATCACAAGCATAACTCCCACCTTCTTCCTCCTAATTTTAGTTTTCCTAATGATTTTCTTGCAATCTTAAATATAAAGGGGGATTCATAAAGTTTACCACATTGTGTAGACTATTTGTAAGACTCAATAAACTCTGTGTAGGCTCCATGTAGAGCCTACATAGAGTATATCTGTGTACATGGCCATGATGTTCTCTCGGCAACATGCAATGCATATTAATGATGCACTGCGTGCCTAAGTAAAGTTTTTCTGTGTGTTCCGGCAGTGTTGGCTGCAAAACCTCGTACAATAACATGCATAATGAATTAGTGTACAGGAGAGCACTGACAGTCTGCTCCCATACCTCTCAACCTATTATTGAAAAAAATTTGTATAAAGTCATTAAATAAAGTAGGGCAAAGGCTGAAATCTAGAGACATAAGGATGTGCTGCCCTTATAAACTTAGAAAGTTGACAGAATAAAAGTTTATGTATTAGCATGCATTTTCTGAAGAATATGAAGTCCAAAACAAAAACTGTCATTATTTAGTGACTTCCATCCCAAATAATTAAAAAAAAATCACAAATTTAATGAAGAACATAGCAAAAATATCAGTCAAATCTCTGGATATCCTGCAAAAATCTGTACAGTTGAGAGGTATGTCGGACCCACAAATAAACGAACAGTAATCACTGTTAGACATGCAGACCAGTCCTTTCAATATGTTAGTGCAAGACATATGGCCAAAGCCATGAGTAATGTTGTGGAAAAATGCCAGAACTAGTTATTTCTGTATACTTTGGCTTTTCTCCTATTTTTTTATTTTTGCCATGTTTCTGTGATGCTCTGTGGTGTCTGGCTATGCTTTCTTTGTTTGCACAATGGGACCATCCATATATCAGACAAGACACAGACATCCAAAAATAGAAAGTGGATGCTTTCCATTGCTGCTGCTGAGCAATGCTAGGCATTGCACAAACCCGGTAAGTGGGACAGCACTATGCTCAGACCATCAAGTTAACAACAAATACCAAAATATGTGACCTAATGGCATTAATTCTGTTGTGACATTTGCTGGATATTGTACTGGAATGAATATGGTCCTGGGTTTTAGTCCAGGGTATGCAAACTTTATTTATACTGTTGTGACATTATAGCCTATACAAATAAAGTGGAACTCTAACAAAATAACCATGGAATTGCATTGTCAGGCCCAGGCTTGCCTAAGTCCCTCCCTCAACATTCCACTATCTCCTTAATAAAAAATAAATAAATAAATAAAAATGCACCTGTCCCAAAAAATCACCCCATACATAGCTCTCCATTTCACATACATGTCCACTTGACACACTTAATTTGGTCTAATTGGCCTCACAACACAATTATGTTGTCATCTTCCATCTCTCTCTGAAGGTGACGGTCCAAATTCAGCTAAGAATCTGTACTTATGCTCACTTGTTTTTGTTGATGAAATGGATAGCTATAGTTCTTACCTACACCCTTCCTGCACATTCCTGCCTTCCTTTTACTTTGTTTTTCCCTCTGCTTGCTCCCCATTTTTACCACTTTCCTATCTTCCCCACTTCTTTTCTTTAAAGAATCCTTGTGTGATGGTGAGGAATGCACACCATTGCTAAGCAATGGTAAGCGGCAGTAGTATCACTGAATTATTTAAAAGTTAAATACACACTTCTAAAAATTATGCTGACACCTATTTCTACCCCAGTACCATCTGACTTCATCAACAATGCATTAACCTGTCCAGCCACAGTGTCAGTTAATTAGCAGATGTATTTTAAACACTCAATACTAATTGTCACTTATTCTCAATAAAGTGTAGCATCACTCAGCAAAGCTGATAAAATATTAATTCAATAATAGGAACATACCTGTCAACTTGTTAGAGCAATACATCTGGACAAATCCGTACACAATTGGGGGGGGGGACAAAGGGCCATCACTAAAGGGGCATGTTGTAAATATTGCTCTTACAAACTTTGAAACATAATAGAATAACAAGTATTGCATTATTATAAATTGATGTTCTGAAGTAGCAGGTATATGCTACACATGTTTACTGCGCAATTATCTAAACAATGTCTAAAATACATATGCTACTCAACTGACTGTAGCACTAGCTTTTAATTGCATTGATGGTATTTTGTTTTGGTTCAAATGGTACTGGGTTCAATTACAGGTGTATCTATCATTTCAAATACTTGTATGTGTACATCAAGTTTATACATTTTGATATTTATGAACCTGTGTCACCAGCTGTTTATGCACTCAGTGCAGTAATGGTGAAATGTATGGTGGTAGATGCTACTGGTATTCAACAAAAGTTTATATAACCAATAGTACTTCTTTTTACCATTGCTTTGTATTGCTAGGCATCATGTACCATCACACAATGATTCTGTAAAGAAAAGAAATGGAGGAGACAGGAAAGTTGTGAACAGGGAGCAAGCATTGGGAAAAACAAAGTGAAAGGAAGGCAGTAATGTGCAGGATTGGTGTAGGTAAGAAGCGTAGCTGTCCATTTCTTCAACAGTAACAGCTGAGCACATGTACAGATTCTTAAGATTAATTTAGACTGTCAACTCCAGAGAGAGGGGTGACAACAACATAATTGTGTTGTGAGGCCAGATGGACCAAATTAAGTGTGTCAAGTGGACATGTGTGAAATGGAGAGCTATGTGTGGAACAATATCATTTTTTGGGACAGGTGCCCTTATTTATTTTTAAAGAGTGAGTGGAATGTTGGCGATGTGACATAGGCAAGGCTGGGGCAGGGATGTTGGGAAAGTGAGGAAGCATTTTCTGACAGATAAGACATACAAGACAAGAGACAGGATTGGTGAAGGACACAGGAGGGGGTGAACACTATGGTTGGGGTGAGTGAGTGGAGATTGCAAACTTATGGAAGTCATGTTTGCTGGTGGTGAGAATCAAGTTCTCACCTGCTGGACTGTCATCACTGTCACCTCAGTGGACCTATGGCTGCAGTGTCTGACATCTGCATGTCCTTCTGTAATTCAGGACAATGATGGAGAGCAGTGTCTCCACTTGGTGTAGGCATGAACCAATTGAGCAGTACATAATCCCATGCACCAGCCCTGTCAGTTCAGCTTGGGTGACAAAATCACCCCCTCAGTATCTGCTCCCAGACCACAGTCCTGTTGTCTGGGGCAGAATCACCTGAGGGTCCAGGTAGAGCAGGGGCAGCGGGGGGGGGCACAAAGCTGCAGCCCAGAAGTGCTGGGCCTTGGTGCTGTAGCCAGTGGAGCAAGTACAGGCAGATCACAGGGAACCAACCTACCCTGCCCTGCTGTAGTAATAACATAAATACAATTAAAATTCAATAATAAAATAAAACATAACACAAAATAATGGAAAGAATAACATTAAGTAAAATTTAAACATATAATACATTATTATAAAATAATAAATAATTATAAACACAATGATAATAAATGAAAATGTATTTAACAACAAAAGAAAATTATAAAGAAACAAAACATAAGAAGTAATAAAAATAATTATAATAAAATATGATTATATGCATAATATAGTAATAATAATAATAATACAAATAAAAAATAAATGCATGAAAAAAGAGAAGGGGTGGGGTGAGAGAAAAAAGAGAACATTAGATACTGCACAGATAATATACAAACCTTGGGATCCAAAAATGCCTACAGTAAGTGTACACTAAGTGTACACAGGTCTGAGTGAACAGAAAACACAAACATAACACAATTTTTTCTTTCTAATTTTAGTTTTCCTACTGATTTTCTTGCAGCCTTAAATATTAAGGAGGATTCATAAAGGTTACCACAGAGTATAGACTTCATGTGTACTTAGTGTAACCTTTCTGAGTGAATAGAAAGTACAAAAATTGTATTAGGGATGTTACTGAATACAGATTATGTACACTTAATATACAGTTAGTGCATGCATTAATGAATCTGACCTAAAGCTTTCTACAAATAATTTACTATATTCTGTTACATTTTACTTTTAACACTATCAAATTCTAAGAAATATCTTTATTATTTGGAATACTACCCTGTTCCTACCACATACACACTATAGTACAGATCATATTGCATCCAACAATCATTCATGGTTGCATATATTACACGTATGCATGTTCCATGTACACTGATTACATTTGATAGCAGGCCATCCAAGCCTCAGGTATAGAGGTCTGAACGTCAAATACTATCACGATGAATACGTAACAGTACTGTATTTCCATTGATAAAAACCTAAAACAGTATTGTAAACAGCTGAGTGTAAATTTGAGGAGTGTGGTATTAGAACCCATAAGCAGTGACTACTGTAATATTATACTTTTCCTTTGCAATACAATATAATGCCAGCATTCTTTCCTTTTACACTTCATAGATACAGGTTCACTATTACAATGATAACAAAGTGCAGCATGCTCTTGTTGTCCCTGGTTTATAGGTTTTACTTTACATTGCAATATTGATATCAACTTAAACAAGCACTGTATAGTTTGGAAGCGTGGTTTTCTAAACAACAACTTCTGTCTAATCTGTAATACTGGACTGTTGCTTTACCTTACATACTAATGCGTGCATGCTTTACTTTACAATGGACAAATGCATACTCAATCCCCTGGATTCAGCAAGCCTTGCATGGTGTGGAGAACAAGTGCAGGAGCTCCAGCAGGCAATATGTCTGCCATGCGAACCAGGAATAAGCTGCAGGGATATGCAAGAGAGCTCCTGCACTAGTCCTGCATGGACTCAGTTCCTGTATGCAAATTACCAAATTTGCAGGTGAAATCCATGCATATGAGATGAATTTGCGATCCAGGAAGCTGTCAGTCGGCCGTGCAGGACTAGTGTAATCTGCAGAAATGTACTCTGTTAGTAACCGAATACATTTCTGCAAACTACAAAACAGAGCCATGATAGCGCCAAATAAAGGGTGTATATTATGTTGAAAGCATGCCAGTGGCCAAATATATGGCCAGTGGCATGAAAACAGTTGAAAAAAAAACTTTTAATTTTTTTAGCTAATTTCAGCTGTTTAAGTGTAGGGCAGCGGCATGCAAATGGGATTGAACGAAAAATAAAAAAATAAATAAATAAAATAAGCATTCTAACATAAATCACTAT
Organism: Protopterus annectens; assembly: GCF_019279795.1. Classification (NCBI taxonomy): domain Eukaryota; kingdom Metazoa; phylum Chordata; order Ceratodontiformes; family Protopteridae; genus Protopterus; species Protopterus annectens. The sequence goes on from NC_056728.1 coordinate 404,964,050, forward strand.
TTTGCCATTATACTCAATGGCAGGCAGAAGACAACATGGCCAGTGAATAGTGTTTGCTAAGAGAGGAGGCTTAGTGTGGGACCTGTAACTATGCATCAGCGGGCAATCCTATGCAAATGAGGGGAATGATACTGAATCCCAGATTTCCCCTAAATGCTAGTCAGCACCCAACAGTGTAAGAGCAGGAATAGTTGGTGCAAGCTTAGGAGTTAGCTGACATCATAGAGGTGTGTGTCAGGCATACTGTAAGTGGATTGGAGCCCTGTGGCTCGGGTTTGCCCTTAGCTTAGCAGAGCTAAGTAAGGGGGTGTGTCTGAGGCTGCCTAGCACTCTTTACATTGCCTAAGCTGGTGTGCATGCCACGCACCCAGCTTTAAAGGGGAAAAAAAGTAAACCAGGAAATAGCAGCTATGTCCACATTTGAGCACTGTGTTTGTGCAGTGTACCCCTAAGCTTAAACAGGAAGGCAATGGGAAGTGAAAACAGCAGTAGGAAGGTAATCTAGGAGAACTAGCATAGCTGGCAAATGAAATGTATCAGAATCAGCTAGTTACACAGGCAGCAGACCAGCCCAGCTCAGAACACTACTATAAACTATGCAAACACTTTTCCCTCTTTTTTTTCCCACATACTCTACATCACCGGTGTATACAAGCAGGGAAATTTTAACAAACAAAAACAACAAAATGATAGGGGCTGCAGTAGCTATCATACATCAACATGTGGAAGAGGTGGAGAGTGGGGAGGATGAGAATGCTGTCGACCAACCCACAGTGAGGAGACAGGGAAGAGTGTACAGACCCCAGGTAACCTACCAGGGTCTACATGAGCTGGAGATAGTAGCGCACTATAGGGTGGACAGGGACCTCCTACAGCAAATTGTTGAGCTGTGCTGGCCATGCCTGACACACAGAACTAACAGAGGGGAACCCATCCCAGTGGATACCAAGGTATGTGTAGGCCTAAGAATACTAGCCACAGATACCTTCCAAAGGCCAACTGGGGATATCATGGGGATCTCACAGGCATCAGCATCCAGGGTACTCCACCAGTTCCTGGATGTCATGTCAGCACGTGCCAGTGAGCACATATACTTCCCCAACACCAGTGAGGTGTCGGCCAGCAATATGCATCTCTTCCACCAAATAGCAGAATACCCGGAGGTAGTTGGTGCTATAGACTGCACGCACATATGCATCAAAGCACCACCTGGTGAGCGGGGTATGGTCTACATCAACCGCAAGGGCTTCCCCTCCATCAACTGCCAGGCTGTGTGCAATGCCCAGGGCATAATAATGAATGGGTGTGCTGGCTGCCCTGGAAGCTATCACGATTCCCACATCTGGCATCTGATGCAGCTGTCCCAGAAATTTTCCAATCGGGACATCCCTTACGGTCACCTAGTGGGGGATACTGGTTACGCACTAGAGCCATGGCTGATGGCACCCATCAGAAATGCACACACAACCGAACAAGAACTCCATAATGAGGCACACACACAGACCACAATTATAATAGAGCATGTGTTTGGGATGCTCAAGTCATGGTTCTGGTACCTGGACACATCCAGTGGAGCCTTGCAGCACTCCCCAGCTACATGTCCTCAAATTGTCATTGTATGTGCCGTGCTACACAATATGATCCTGCGTAAACAGCTGCAGCAGGAAAAGCATGGGGCAGGACCACACAGCCCCCCAGCATTGCCAAGGCCTGCACAGGCACAGAGTGACTCAGAGAATGAACAACCTGAGCCTGCCCCAGTAAGCAGAAGGAGACATGCCCAGTATGACCTGGCCTTGGCAAAAGGCAATGCATAGCACATACACTGACACAGAAGGGACTCAGGGAATGACACCTCTCTTTGACGCGTACATACAGTAAAAGGGATGCAAAACATGACACTAACTGTGCTCAACCATGTATAGAGAGTGTACTATGTGCATCTGACATAGGCAGCCCACCAGCACCAGCCTCATTACTGGAACACACACAAGGTAAGTCACTCTTCTTACCAATTGCCGAATGGAGTAGTATGTGTTGTTACTTGTATCTATGTATGGATGTGAGCATGCAAGGGAATCAGGTGGCTGAATGGAATACCAGCAGATAGCAGACACCTATAGTGGCAGCATGTGATCTGTAACAGATACTGGTGTCACCATAGTAGCCAGTACTATACATGGTGACAAAACCCACTGCAAGAAATGTGCTAGGCCACGTGTGTCCATATGACACACACATGCCAGTCAGGGATGTTCACATACCCAACAACAGTCTCAGCCAGCAGGACAGGTGTAGACAAACACAAACAAAGGCTGTGCTAAGGCCTCCAAATGATGGCTATGGGTAACCCCCCCCCCCAGGCCTACACAGACAGACTACATCAGGTCAGGCAGTGGGATGTGAGTTCTGAAGAGTAGGAAGTCAGAAGCTGATTTGTAGGTCAATCAAACCTAGGAACTGTAGTACACTGATATGCTTCTGGTCAGCATGATAGGTTACAATACAGAATGAAATGGAGTACCTGACATACCAATACAGTCATAGCAAATGTTTACAAATGTCAGGTGTGCCCCCCCAATTCTATGTAGAAATGTAGAAACAGTCAGGTGTTCCCCACCCTCAATCCTATGTAGAAATGTAGTAACAGTCTGGTGTGTGTCCCCCAATCCGATGTAGACACGTTGTAACAGTCAGATGTGCCCCCCAATCCTAAGTAGAAATGTAGTAACAGTCAGGTGTGCTCCCCCACAATCCTATGTAGAAATGTAGAAACAGTCAGGTGTGCCTCCCTAATCCTATGTAGAAATGTAGTAACAGTCAGGTGTGCCCCCCCTCCAATCTGATGTAGACATGTAGTAACATGTATATGTAGATATAATACCAGTGGAGCACACATGACCTGAGGTGGCCAAGGTAGCAGGATAGACTGTAGCAGATGTACAATATGCAGGTATGCCTGTGTTAGGTTGGTGTGTGTGTCATAATGTGTGAGAGTGGTCAGTATGTATGCATGTTGAGGTTTGACCTGGTGACCATTGCCCACTATTGCCGATGACAGGGCCAAGTCCTCACAACTGCAGTGCCAAAGACAATGCTTGCCAGTTTAACACATTCTACTGGAAAGCCACTGTAAATGTATGGTGGTAATATGTGTCATCATCTGAAATATGGACATGGCATGACTGTTGGGCTAGATATACAAGCAGTACACAGGGAAAAGTAACCCAGACATACAGTGTATAATGTGTAACCGTGAAATGGACACACCCTTGGAATTGTACATACAGGTATGCATCACATTATCTGGGCTTGTAGTAGGGAATACCGATGTCGTCTGGCCGTACACTTGCAGATCACAAAGGTGATAGGACTGATGTGTTGAGAAACAGTTGATGTCCCTGCACAAGCCAGCATAACTAGAATGCCCCATGCATATCTGTCAGTGAGATGCAAGTAGTGTCCATAGCACACATGCACCCAGCTCACCCAATCACCACCCACAGTTACCTCTCCTGTCTTATCCCTGCTGTTGGGAATGGGTACAATATGACCCCCACGTGTGTATGGCAATAGCAAAAGACTGCAGCATGCAGTGCAGGTGTCCCATGCAGGTGTGTCCCTAGCTGTAAGCAGCACCCTGCCAGCATCCACACCACCTGATCAATGCTGATAGAAATTATTGGCATGAACACCTAGCACACCTACCCTGTCACCCCAGGGGAATATACTGTATGGCAGCCTGGTACTGTAGGACTGACAGAATGCAACGGCCTGATACAGCTGGCCTGCATCACTGCCAAATGGCCTACAGTCCTCTGCCAAAGGCCTGCATCTCACTTGTACTGCCAGTGTATGTTATGTCATGGACACCCAAATAACAAAACACACTCAGCATAACCTATATGCAAGGCCATGTGGACAAACCACAGTAACATGTCCACCATGTCCCACTGCATGAACTGTGGACCCAACACCAAAACACAGTTGTGATGATGTGATAACTATAGAGAAAGTATCAGAGAATGTTTGCATAATGTATGGAAGAGGATAGAATAATACAGGGGGTGGGAGCATGGGCAGCATGGAAAGTGGAAAGTCCAAAACACAGCCATGTGCATATACTATCCCTGGCTGCAAACACAAAAATGGGTGGCTACAAACCTGCCCATACACCACAATAGGGGTAATGTCCTGAATTATAACCCCTGCCTCTGGGTAACCTGTCTGAAGCTGTACAGCTGTGAGGTATTGTCACAGCAAGATAAGGCCATACTGTTATGTCAATGGAAGTACAAGTATGGGATCCTCTGCCATCACTGTACCAAGGTGCTGAATTGGTTACACAGACCCAGCAGTAAGTGTCTGCAGCTCCCCCTCCAGAATGGCATAACATTATAGGAATATGTAGGTGTTTGACCACAATACTGGACAAAGCTGCAGTCACCCTGTGTTCCCCAGGACATCACTGTGAGCAAAAATGTCTACCTGACAGTATTTGAGGACATAAGACATCACAGTGTATAACAGTACACATGTCCGAATATCTCTGCTAACACCAGTACCATGTATCAGAAGCAGCACAGACACAATCACCTACACTACCCACTATCCCTTGCACAGTTTGACCCCCATATTACCAAATGATCTACAGATATCCTGCAGAAACAGTTTGCTAGCTGTACATGTAGAACACAAAGGTCTGTACTGGAGTACAATCTACCTGGAATGGATTCTCACATGCAATATAGAAGGGCATACTGGGCATGCTCACATACTTAAACAAATGAAGCCCATGTCTGCCAGCAACAGTGGATCATACACATCTGACAGTTGCAGATGTTAGTGCATACACTCCTCAGTATGCACCAGTCATACTTTGCACACACATTGGATAGGAATACACACATATATCCAAGGACAACACACTATAATATGCCAAAAGTACACATACATAAATGTGTGGAAGACAGTGACAGTGACAAAGAGCCTTCCATCATGAGGCTTGTCCCACCCAGCACACAGCAAAATGGCTAAAACCACATAATGTGTAAATGTCACTCACTGCAGAAATTAGCCACTGGTATCCCTCAGCATTAAAGACTCTGTGGTGTTAGTACTAGCTGTGCAACATGACAAGGCAGTAGTCATCTAGCAGTTGTATACACATACCTGCGGAATATAAACCTGTGTGTGCCTGAGTGTGGTGTGTCTACCTCTACATGAATGGGTTATGGCCCATGCACACATACTGCCCTCCCCATAGCCCTACTATGGCAAGCCTGCTGATGTCAGTCATTGTGAAATACACCTTTGGGGAAGGAAGAGCCCAGTAATCTTTGCGGTGTGTCCTGTAACTGTGTAATGCTGTAGTTTGATAAACTAGTTAGGTAGGAGTTCTAGTCCCAAACGTGGCAGTTGTGTGCATGTGTATGCATGTGTTTGTCTTTGTCTGTGTAGGGAGCAATGCTTTTTAGGCTAGTCACACTCACTACAATTCAAATGCCTTATTTTGTCATTCACTTTAAAGTACACCTTTGGGGAAAGAATAGCCCAGTAATCTATGTGGCACGTCCTATAACTGCATAATGCTGAGGTGTGCTAAACTAGTTAGGTAGGAGTTCTAATCCCAGACATGGCGTGTGTGTGTGTGTGTGTGTGTGTGTGTGTGTGTGTGTGTGTGTGTGTGTGTGTGTCTTTGTCTGTGTAGGGAGCAATGCTTTTTAGGCAAGTCACACTCACTGCAATTCAAATGGCCTACTTTGGCAAGCCTGCTGATGTCATTCACTTTGATACACACCTTTAGGAAAGAAATAGCCGAATAATCTCTGTGGTGCATCCTCTAACTGTTTAATGCTGTAGTGTGAAAAACTAGTTAGATAGGAGCTCTAATCCCAGACATGGCAACTGTGTGTGTGTGTGTGTGTGTGTGTGTGTGTGTGTGTGTGTGTGTGTGTGTGTGTGTGTGTGTGTGTGTGCGTGCGTGTGTGTGTGTGTAGGGAGCAATGCTTTTTAGGCTAGTCAGACTCACTACAATTCAAATGCCTTACTTTGGCAAGCCTGCTGATGTCATTCACTTTGAAATACACCTTTGGGGAAGGAGTAGTCTGTTAATCTCCATGGTGCATCCTATAACAGCGTAATGCTGTAGTGTGATATAGTAGTGCAGCAGGGGTTCTATTTCCAGACATGGCAAGTGTGGACGTCTGTATATGTGTTTGTTTGTGTGTGTAGGGTGCAATGTTTTTGAGGCCATGCACTGTCACTACAACCTCCATTGACCTTCTTTGTCAAGCCTGCTGATGTCATTCCCAGTGAACTACACCTTTGGCGAAGTAGTCCAGTAATCTCCGTGGTGCATCCGATAACTGCATAATGCTGTAGTGTGATAAACCAGTTAGGTAAGGGTTCTAATCCCAGACATGGCAAGTGTGTGTGTGTGTGTGTGTGTGTGTGTGTGTGTGTGTGTGTGTGTGTGTGTGTGTGTGTGTGTGTGGGTTTGTGCATCTCCGTTGGGTTTCATCAGCTATGAACAGACACACACACAGATTCCACCTTAATACCTACCTGTCCATGATTTTACAGACAGTCCTACGTTTATTTCCAAAAGTTCCCCATCCTGCATCACACTTGATAACATACACTCAATACCACTCATTAACGTATCATTCCTCTAAATGCCTAGACAAGTGATCACAACACAAAACCTCTTACTCCATTACCTCCTTGACCTGAGTGGAGTGGTTTTACATGGCCTCACTGCTGTCATTCAGTGTTCACCCTGTGTATTTCCGGACATCATGAGCATGGCCCCTATATGTGAGGGGCTACTACGTTCACTCCATAATGTCACTCACTGGAATGTCATGTGTAAGTATTGCTCAGTACATGCCAGATATGCTGGTCAATCAACCTATCATGTGACAACTGAAATATATGGATACACTCCCTGGTGTGGTCTAGTAACTCCCCAATGCATCTGTAGTGTTGCATGCATGGGTTGTAGTTCACCTCTCTGCTGAGTATGATATTAAGGGTATACATGGTGTCTACTTTCCCACCCAATGCATGTTCCATGCTACAGACCTTATTATACTATCAGCTGTCCTGTGATTGTCTATCAGGCAAGTAGTCCTGGTGTGCCATGTGTCAGTCCATGTCCATGTACTGCAAGATCCCAAAGGGGAGTGCTGCCGTATGAACAACCCCACAATCACACATGTGCATACATGGACACCCACACAAACACACATACATGCACACACACATCACACATCCTACATGCATCAAACTCCCTCCACTTCACCAGAGTGAACCTACAGACAAAATAACCACACACACACACACACACACACACACACACACACACACACACACACACACACACGTAAGGTTGCACAAAGATAGTGCACACAGTCCTCCCATTAGCCATCTGTCAACATGCATAACATATGGTACACAACAGCATGCAGTGCAGCTATAGTCAATCCATGCTAGCAACAGTATACATGTGTGTGATGCATGGGCTGTGTTAGTAGGTGATGCCCCTTACACTGGATACCACTGCACCCATGGACACAGTATTGCTGTGCAGCTGTTCTGCATCCTGCCATGTACTGTGCACCAAACCTCACAGGTGTACAGCCCATTGCTGAATGTGTAGTACTGTGCCAGTTATGTTAGCTCTAATGCTCACAGCCCCTATGTTTTTCAACAGTACATACCTGGGATGATATGTGGACAGATGTCATTTGTGAATGCCTGATGTCTGGTTTACAGATCTCAACATCAACAGACCATGTATGACCAATCCAATAGTATTAAACTGACATCTGTCAGACCATACCATGGCTATGGGGAGTGTACACACCCTTATTGATATGATGCACCCTGCCTTGATCTGACATGGGATCACATCACCGTATATATTAACAGTGCATTAGCCTGATAGGTGACATATGCCCTTTACATTCACATGCAGTGTCTACAAAATGTGTTGGGTGTGCGGATGCTGGCCGTGATGCATACACTCCGTGTGTGCATATGTGTGTACAACCTTATCATGACGGTTTGTTGCACCTATTGTTATGTGTACTACAGCAGTCACTATTCCTGGCAGGGGTATAATAGCATGGGCCATGTGCATTTTCCAGTGTATGATCAGTCTGCCCTACACATGTGCCCCAAATCTGCATGACTGCAAGGTCTACTCATTTGCACATCCCTTGGTGTTCACACACTGCCGTCACTATTGCTGTGGGTGTAGGGTTACATCTGCCACAGTTCATAAACCTGTGTGCAGATACAGCCATTCTTAGCATCCTTAGGATCCCTGCTGCAGTGCACTGGTGTGTCATGCTGACACCCCCACCCCACCTTCAGCCTTTTTGCAGATGCTTGACAAGTATGACCTACACATGTGTGTCAGTTTGCAGTATCCCATGCACTGAACACCACGTGTTACAGCCTAGTCCCAGCTAATAATGTGGACCACAGTAATATGTTATGCCATAGTGTAGATCTGTAACAGTTGCCGTTGTAATACTGGTGTATACACTGTTGTTGCACTGTATAAGGGTGATGTTTCACACATGTCCCCACTGTAGGCCATGTGTCCCACTATTATGTTAATCCCTGTGGACACATTTCACAATGACAGGATGTTAGTTATCTTGCAGTTGTCTGACATACCCTTCCAATACCCCGGCATGGTCACCACTGTGATGCAGTGCTTTTAACAGCAACAATACCTGAACATGTACAGCATGCATTATGGGTAGGTGTGTTAGATGTGTGCATGGAATATACCATAGCCATTTCATGCCCAGTGTATTGGCAAGCAACAACATAAACCATACTCACCAGCTACAGGGTGCTGCCTTGGTGGTATACCAGAGAGGCCTACATAAGAGTGTGAGAGATGCGATGTCAGTGGCCACAGCTGTGGCATTGCTACAGGGTGGGTGCAGCATTACAGTACATCACCAGTATAAGTCCACAATACTACCACTTATGCACATCTGTTTATTACTATTGTGCAGACTATTACTACCCATATATGTTCTATAACAGTGACACAGTAGCATGTTTAGGGAAAATTTGCCAGCAGAACCACCTCTTCAACCACATCTGGTCATGTTACCAGGCCACATCACATGTGGGACCCACACTGGAGCCTCCTCATGTACTGATCCAGCACCTCAGGGGATGTTGTTCCCCCCGGGGGGCACACGCAGACATGATCCTGTCACTGAAGGTCAGGTACAGGGTCTGTTCCATAGCGGGCTCCGCAGACACATGTGGGATGTGCTACATCACTGTGAGGAACCCGATACACATTCACAGGGTCCACATGCTCCTCCTGCTCAGCCTCCAGGCCAGGCAACTTCAGGGCCATGGACTGCTGTTGTGAGTAGCAATGGGTTAATAGGTTCAAAGGTAGGTACTAGGCTATTGGCCCTAGGGCCTATACAATCCTAGACAAAAAGGTACCCTGGCTTTTGCCACCCAAGAAAATTATTTTCCTGTGCCCCTGTCAAGCAGAGCCACAGAGGTGATCCCCAGGGTGAATTTCCTATTTCCCATCCAAGCATCAAGATTTTTCTTGAAGAGTGCTAATGAGGAGCTTTGTTTGATATAGATAGGTAGTTTGTTCCAGAGTATGGAAAATCTCTGGGACAGGAATCTATCCCTCCAGCATGTTCTATTTATTATGGTGACAAGGTTTAGGTCCCTAGAGCGTGTAGCTCGGAGGGATTGGGATTTCTTTAAGTGGAGCATGTCCAACAGCTCTGGGTTTGACATAGCTTTATATGTTAGACAGAGATCGTCTCTGAGTAGGCGATATGCGAAAGAGTAAAGCTGGAGTTTTTAGAGAGGGTCTGCGTAGGGCATCTCTTTGAGGCCAGTAATCCTCTTTGTGAGGTATTTCTGCAGCCTTTCCAGTTGTTGTAGATGTCTTGTGAGGTACATACCAAAAGGGGCGTTATACTCTATAATGGGGTCTAATGAGTGACGAGTAGAGGGGAACAATGATCTGTTTTTTTCCTGGATGAGAAATGTTTTGTGATGAGGGGTGCCATGTAGAAGGATTTCCTGACTACTGAGGTGATGTGATTATCAAAGGAGAGACTACTGTCCACCTGTGTCCAAGGTCTCTTATCACACTTTTGGTGTTAAGTAGACTACAACCTATGTGGTAGCTCATGGGTGCAGAGTTTTTACCAAAGGGATGACAATGCACTTTTTGGTATTGAGATTGAGGCCATGGCTTTGACACCAGGCATCTGTTTCAGTGAGGCCCTTTTGTAGGATGTCCACATCTTTAGGAGTTTCAATTATGGCTCCTAGTTTGCAGTCATCTGCAAACTTCATTACCCAAAGACCTTCTGTGTTAGCCTGTACTTCAGAAAAGTAGATACCAACAGGAGAGGACCCAGGACTGAACCCTGTGTTACTCCACTTGTCACTGGTCTGAAGTCAGATTTGGAATCTGCTACTTTCACAGTGTGGGTTCTGTCAGTGAGCCAGTTGGCAACCCATCTTGTGACATAGGGATTTATACCTAGTTTAGTGAGTTTATCTATAATTTCAGAGTGGGAGATGGTGTCAAAAGCCTTGGCAAGATCTAGATAGGCTGTGTGAACCATCTTACCTTTGTCTAGGGCTTTGGTGACTACTTCAAAGAAGTCAATCAAGTTTAGGAAACATGATCTGCCTTTTACAAACCCAAACTGGGTTGGGTCCAGAGTTTGGAGATTACCAATGTCTTTGTTTATAAGTTCCATGACGATACGTTGCATGGCCTTGCAGACCAGGCTCATTAGGCTAATGGGGCAGTAGTTCCCAGGGTCTGTGGTGGCTCCCCCTTTGCGGAGTGGGATAACAGTCACTCTGTGCCATTCAGTGGACACAAAGCCTGAGGTGAGGCTATGATTGAACATGGTGCTTAGGTGGTGCTTAGGTGGGGTGCCAGTTCATTCTGTAGTTCATGTAGAATGCAGCCTGGGATGTTGTCAGGTCTCATGGATGCTGTGTTCTTGGCTTTGGAGAGTGTGTTTTTACCTGTGCAGCAGTGATTACAGGAACTTTGCATTCTTCCGGTATAGAGATGGGCCCTTTAGGGGGTGAGGGGGATAAAGTTTGCACTGAAACTATCTGCAAGGATGTTGGCAATATCAGTTGGTTCTGTATATTTAGTGCCATTGTGCTGTAACTCAGAGGAGATCTGCGTGTTGCCATTGAGATTCTTGGCATAGCTATAGAATGCTTTGTGGTTGTCTTTAGAATCAGTGGCGTCTTTGTTTTCATAACTAGCTTTGGAGGATTTTATGAGGGATCTCAGATTCTTACTGAGGCTGACCAGGAAGTTCTTCCAGTCATGGGATTTGACTCTTTTTTGCAAGTTTCTTTCTTCTGTTGTAGAGTTTGTTTATGGCAGGAGACCACCAGATTGGCTTGCTTTTTTGGAGGATAGCATCTTGGTTCTGTTAGGGATAGCATGATCCATGCACTTGTGTAAGTGCTTATAAAGTGCATTTGTGTAGGATTCAGCAGTTGTACCTCGATTGTCCGTCTGCATGGGTGTTGTAAAGTTTGTCACTTCTGTCTTAAGAAGTGTGAAGTTGGCTTTGGAGACATTTTTTACGGTGGTTTCCCTAGTGGGGGGTGGGGGCGGGATGTAGATGTCTAGGCTGATTAGCTTGTTGACAGATCTAACCAACGAGGAATTGACCCCTGGTGTGGAGGTCTGGTTGCCCATGTTGGTAATGCCCAGGTCTAGAATATTGCTGCCCCTGGTGGGGTATGGATAAGTTGATCCAAGGCATTGGAATTTATGAATTCCAGAAAATGTTGAGCAAAAGAGTTGGTAGATGAGTAGTTTTCCCAGTTAATGGTGGGGTAGTTGAAATCACCCATTATTAGGGTGTTGGATTGTACCCTAATATTTTCCAGTGTATCAAGAAAAGAGAAGTGGGAATCCTGGGGCATGGTGGGGGATCTATAGTAAGTTACAATTTGGATTGCGGTCTTGCCCAGAGTTAGTTGCACTTGGAAAATCTCGGATGCATTATGCTGAAAAACTAACCTGGAGGTGTGGATATTCTTAATGAATATGGACACGCCTCCACCTTTAATGTTTCAGTCCAGGTTAGGTGGCCGAAAGGTGTGGTATGAATTATAGCCTGGTAATGCAGGGGTGCTCTCTGGAGCCTTGAACCAGGTCTCTGTCACTGCAGAGACGTCAGTGTTCTCCATTTTAAGGAGTGCCTAGAGTGAATGCATTTTGAGGTTAAGACTTCTAGAATTGAGTAGCATTACCCTCAGATTTTGCTTGCTTGTACCTGTTATGGTGGTGAATTTCTCATTTGAACCTTGCCTAAAAAAGGCACTATAGGGGCGGCAAGAGCCTTAGCCAGTATTTGGTATCCCAAAAGCGACAGGTGCAGGCCGTCTCTGGCAAAGCATCGTGTCATCCCAGGCAGACAGATACTGGATCCTCTTAGAATGACACCAGAATCTTAGCCAATTGTTGAAGTTAATCATTTTGTCCTTGTACTGTGGTATCATTCAGGGTGATGGCAGGATGCTACTCATGGCTAGGGTCAAACCTGCCTGGACTACAAGTTCAGAGAGCTCCTGTATGTCTCTTTTCGTGTAGTCCAAGGAGGTACATCTCAGATCATTCACATCAACATGGACAATGACAGTTATATTTGTATTGTTGTGCAGTGACCTGAGTCCGTGCGTTATGTGGTTGGGAAGCTTGTTCCCATTGTTTCCATATGGGGGCCCATGGGGCTCCCACATCGCAGACCACACACACCATCCAGGGTGTTTACCCACCGCATGTGTCATATAACACACCTCTAGGCTGTCCTCTATATCTACCAACCCAGACCACCTCCACAAATATACCTGCCATACTTACCCATACTCCCATTCCCTACTTCACAGACAAGGACAAAGTTGATCCAACAAGGGGTTCACATGTGACATACCCATCCATGTTGCACACACTTACAGCTGTACATATGTGTGTATTGCGATGTGTGCTGTTCCCTTGCACATAGCATGCAACACTGTGGTGGTAATATAGGGGACATGTATTTACATACATATATGTGTGCGTGTGTGTTTCTATATATGTAGACTTGCATATATATATATATATATATATATATATATATATATATATATATGTGTGTGTGTGTGTGTGTGTGTGTGTGTGTGTGTGTGTGTGTGTGTGTGTGTGTGTAGATATATGTTATGTTGTATATATGTGTTTATAGTATATATTTTATATATATATATATATATATATATATATATATATATATATATATATATATATATATATATATATATACACACACACACACAAACATACTATATATGGGGTACATTCAGACATCAGGTCCACAATCTCAAACCTCCTTCTTGCACAGCTGCACTGTTTTGCCTTGCTACAATACAGATAGGTGCCACATATGGACACAGCCTAATATTATGGGGGTATATATAGGGCCAGATTACAGGTAACCCTATTACACACCTATGGCATTTCAGCATGCTACAGTACATGCTAACCTGAGTGTCCTGCCAAAGTATATACATCCCTTCCATGTCACACCACACACTATATTGGCATACATCTTGTCAGTCGATGCTGCTCTACACAATTGACTGGTATGGCCCAATCCCCACAGGGACAGACTCTAATGTCTATAGCAGTTGTTCAGCTGAAGATCATTACAACAACACCTGATGGCACATGTGTATCATTCCACATCATCTACCCCAGTATTATGGATCAAGTACTACAGTCAATTACGTGCATATATACTTCACATACCTGTTGTGGGGATGAGGTCTGTTGTGGATAGTGTCCTTGTAGGAGGTAACTTCTTTTTTCACTCCTTAGTCTGCTTCCTTTCTTTTCTTTTTTGGTGTTTTTATGGTTCTTGATCTGTTTTATGTTTTCTGTTTGTTTTCTTTCTCTTTCTCTTTCTCTCTCTCTCCATCTCTCTCTCTCTCTCTCTCTCAAGTAAATGGATTGAGCTGCTTATAATAGATTTCAGCATGGCTTTTGTGGGTGATACACATGATCAGGTGATGGCCTCTGCACCAGTCAGTGTCCTCCACTTGCTACCTGCATGCAGTATGCTGTGTAGTACTTACAATAACCACTGTCATAGCAACCCACTACTATAAATCCCTATATCATGTGTGTGTGGTCCCTTTACCTTTCTATGGTAGACATCCTTCCAGTGTGTGGGTAGCAATGTTACAGACAGCAGGTAGCAATACCTCTTACAAGACAACTTGCACACTCAGGCCAGCTACATATTTGTATGAGGTTCCAGAACTACAAACAGAGAGTGAGTACTGTTGTTGTATGCATTATATAGCACCAGTGTTACAAGGTTTGTGTGTACATACTAGTTTAACTTGGAATGCAGTATGTCTGCATAGCTCTCAGCTGTGGGCCTATTCACTTGATGGCCAGAGGTGTGCGTGTTATGTTTTGCCTGTCCACCACACAGGTCTTGTGTCAGATGTATCACTGGCTGTGTGTGTGTTGAGTGCTATCAGTACATGGCTACATCCATTTGTGTTTCTGACTTCATATTCCTGACTAAGGGTATGTTACAGACTATCCTGTAAAACTGGCGACTTGCTTAGAGTATGACAACATTTTTCACATATGGGCCTGTGTTCCAGCCTCTGTCCTCCACAAACATACCAGGCTTTGTCCCTATGACATGCTGTCAGGGGTTATGTAGTGGCCTGTGAGTATGTCATGCTGCCATTCCTGCTATCATTCTACTGCTGTTGTGGCCCCCACACATATTGAGGGGTTGGGTCCATATATGTGTACCCTTATGCAGTCCAGATGCCAGTGTATGTAACAGTAGTATATGGCCCTGTATGTCAGTCTATGGGAGGGGATGCACCATAACTAACCTAGGCTGTTACAACATGTGAGGGGTATTAGGGGTAAGCTGCCTTAAGGTATTTGGATGTACATTACCATACAATTCACCTTAGGTAAATGTAGGCCTACTGCTTCCTGCCATATAGACTGTTCTGTTTGTCAGTGTGATTGTGATGGTTTCAGTTATGACTTGTTATGTAACAGATACATCCATTGTGTCAACTGAGATCTTTACACCCTAGGGATTGTGTACAGAGTGTAGACAGAGGTTGCTGGACTATACATCTGCATTACTTACTGTTGATTGATTGTTATTCTGTGGCCCAGTCTGTCTTTACTGTTGTACTACTTGAAGGCATTGGCCTGGACAGTAAAATATGTAATGCTGTATTAATACTGTATTAATTTATCTGTTTGACAGTTGCATTAGTCTGTTGATATGTATTTCAGAGTCTAAACAGCTATATGACATGGCATATACAACTGTAATAGTGCACAAATAAATCTTTCTCATGTATGCAAACCTGTGTGTGGTGTTATATCCTTTGACCCCTCTGTGGGTATATGTTGCAGGCAACAATTGTCATTTGTATGGGTGACTCATAAGATGTCCAGTTGGTAAGGTGGCAACTGTAGGCATACTGGCTGTTATGTATGGTGTGTACCCTCTAAATATGCCTCTTCATGTACATATCTCTCTGTGTGCATGTGTAGTTACATTTATATATATATATATATATATATATATATATATATATATATATATATATATATATATATATATATATATATATATATATATATATATATATGTGTGTCTGTGTATAAGTATCTTAGGGATGTTTATTGCTTCCACATTGTACATTCCCTATGGTAGCCAGACTATACTGCATGATATATTATTGACACCAGCCTGACATCATACAGGTGGGATGGATTACTGTGAATATCCTGTGCCCATGTTGTGTCAGGTCCTGGTTATGGAACTTGCAACAGCTGGTATTGTATTAAAGGGCAGACCTGTTTGACTGTGGGGGGGGGGTATCAATACATACAAGATGTATGTTGCTTGGCCCCCCTCCCCCCATTAACAGTGCCTGTGGTCATATATGTATTTATGTTATCTTTTATATCTATAGATCTCAATCTCTCTCTCTCTCTATATATATATATATATATATATATATATATATATATATATATATATATATATATATATATATATATATATATATATATATACATATAGATATGTATATATATATATATATATATATATATATATACACACACACACACACACACACACACACACACACACACACACACACACACACACACATACATCTACATGCATAAATAAATTTCCTGTACTGTTGAATGACTGTGCTGGATGATATGTTTGTGAAAACGTCATGATTATATATATAGCTGACATGGCTTAGTGGTAAATTGCTTTGGCTATGGTGTGCTGGGTCCTGGGTTTGAGCCTTGCAGAGGCTATTTATTTTGTTGCTGGGCATAACAAGGGACGCAAGATACAGAGTGATTAAGACATTTTTTAGCAGTTGTAAGCAGGTATGCTCGGAGGTAAGCACTGCTAACTTCCGGTTACAGTTTCTTGTACTCAGTTAGCTTCTAAATTGCTTAACCTGTGTAGCCCATTGCTTAACCCCATGCAAACAGGCTTAAACCCACTTACTGCTGATTAAAAGTGCTTACTCCCGCTTACCCACACACTAATTTCTTTAAAAGCAGTGAAAAAGGGTTGATAGGAAAGTGGTGAAAAAGGGGCACAAAGAGGGATAATAGCTTGGGATGTGTTGGAAGGGTGTAGGGAAGGTCCATAGCTGCCCATTTCTTCTACAGCAACAGCTGCGCATATACACTGAATTTGGAGATAGATTTGGACACTCATACTCCTGAGAGAAGGGTGAGGACAACAATAATATGCTGTTAATCCAATTAGACCAGGTTACATGTGTCCAGTGGACACGTGTATGAAATGGACAGCTATGTATTGGGTGAGATTTTTTTTTAGGAGCAGTTTGCCCTTTTTTTTTCAGGTGAGAGTGGGATGTTGGGGAGGGATAGTAGGTAATTTGGGGAACTAGGTTGGGTAGGTTAACAGACAAGGCAAACAAGACACATACAAGGGTGGTATATGACACCTGTGGGGGGTAAACACCTTGATTGGGGAGGGGTGTTGAGAAATCGGAAGCCCATGAGCCCCCTAGTGGAAACAGTGGGACTGAGGTCCCCACCCATGGGCAGTCATCACTGCACCTTCACAGCCCAGAAGGTAGCTGTGCTGGGCGGTGAGTCTGAGAGCCAGGCCAACCCTCTAGTCATGACACACGGCCCTCAAGCTGGTGTAGCAGATCTCTAAACTCCCTTTTGAACTGGCTACACACCATGCCCCGGACCTGGCGACAGGTGACAGTGTTCCTGTCCGTGCCCACTCCTGGGGGGTGAGCCCCATCCCCTGAGGTGGTTCCACCCCAAGGTGGTGCAGGACCAGCAGATGAGGAGGTCCCAGAGTGGGTGACAGATGTGCTGGTGCCCGGCGCTACAGCCAGATTAGGTGGGGCAGGTGGGTCCACTGGGACTTTATCAACATATGTGGGTTAGTAATAGTCAACACATTCCAGAATTAGGCATAACAGCAGGCATAGATATTCCCATTAACCCCAACACCAGATGTGGAACAGTCGTATAGCAAACAGAACACATGCATATATGGGACCACAGTGGTAATTACAACAGCATGCAGGTACATTAATGCCACTATGCCACCAATGTGGGAGTATTTCAACATAGTACATTCACAGAAACAGATTTAAATAATTATCGAACAATAGTACATATGTCCCAACATTAGAGTTAAGTCAGCACATACCAACTGAGTTGGGTATTTAGCTTATTGTTGCAGATATGATGCGGGGGGAGAAAGATGTCAATTAACAACTAGTATATTCCTGTAGTTCGCATTACTTTCCTAGTCAGTGCTGTTATCTGTACCTTACAAGTATTAGTACACTACCCTATTTGCTTACTTTGGACAGTGGTATGGCTGTCGACAACTATATACATGAACTGGTTTTACCTATACATCTCTTACCTGGTATACCTGTGGAGGAATTGTTTGTTAACACTAACTAACTGTTTCTACACATACTCACAGATTCCAGATTGATGTTATGCACATACCTTTCCATCTCTTTTTGCACAGACTCTGGGCAAGTCTTGAACACATGCAGGTGAACCGGGACATATTTCGACTATTGTCCTTTAAACCTTTAGTGAATTACAACACTCTTATACAGAATTCCCTAGACAGTTATATTTTGTAGCACAGTGTGGGTGACAGTGATGAGTGATACCATATTATTCAGAGCAACTGCGACACTAACAATGTCATACAATAACAGACTACACAGTACCAGTACAGGATATCAATCTTTTATTTCTAGGCACAGTGTTCGTATCTAACAGACCTGTAGGAGCAATGTTTGTTAGCACTACCTGAATGTTGCCACACAAATGACCAGATTCCACATTAGTATTATGCACATACATCTCACTCTGTTACTGTACAGACTCTGGTCACAACATGGGGCTGTAGATGGGACATACTTGACATATTACTCTCATAACATTTTGGGGAGTTGCTAGAGTGACAGGTTTCTTCTCATAGATGTCTGACAATCAGTTGTATTTCTTGTTTGCTGCCTAAACATCTGGGATCATCCCACTGATTTCCCAGGGGGACAGGGTGACAGGCAGCAGATATGGGCTCATTTACTGGACATTCAGGACATATCTGAACAGTTGTGGGTATGATTCTGTATACAGCCCACTACCACTCCCGGGATTTAAACCATGGCTGTGTGTGCTTAAAATACAACAGTTTACATCTCAGTTGAGTGTGCTATTTGGATTTTGTTGTCTGACTTTTCACTCTTTTCTGTCTATGTCTCTCTCAGTTGTACTATATAACCTCTTGGGTTTACACCAGTCATATACAGACATTCCTGCACATTTTATTTATGTATCACACTGTGGGTAAGAGTGCGTAATACAACAGTACTATTAAGTGATTACAAATCTACATTACCATATGATACCAGAGTAAACACATGCAGTGCAGCAGTTAGTCCCTTATTGTCAGGATAATTATGCTTTTATTTACATACAACCTATATGAGTCTTCCTGCCATATTCTCTAGTGCATGCAGTACATCCCTTAAACAAAACATGTTTTATACAGGCAATTAAATTACTACTACTTTTAGATTTATTTCCTATGACAGTACATGCAAGAGTATTACTAACCTGCCTCACGTCACAACCACTCCAAGCGATATCCATGGGCCTCCTGGTTCATATCCCGCTCACTTGCCACTGTGAAGGACATAAGATAAATATTTAGCCATACCTATCCATAATATACATGAGCTAGCAATTATTAAACAGGTGGTGGACTGATACTTACAGACGGCTGGGACCTTTCCTGTCCGCCTAGCCTCTTGGATCCACTAATCCAAGAGATCCCTTTTTTGCTGCTTCAGGTCAACATAGTGATGCCTGACCTGCTCACCAGTTCGAGGTATGCCAGTGGCACTGGTGTGGTCACAGGTGAGATGGTCCCAGGCTTCCACTTTATATTGGGAACCCTGGTGCTGACCCTGCAGCAGTCTCTGGTCATGGTCATTCACAAGGAATCCTGCCATGATTCTAGACACCTGGATGACCCAGCACTGCACCCGAAAGCAAACACCCTCTCCCATTCCAGACATATTGCCTACAAGGAGAGGCTACAACCAGTTATGAGATGTATTCCCACCTGTTGGGTTAAATAGGGCCGATTTTCTGCACTTTGCCATGATTGGAAGGTTTTGAAAATGCTAAGCTATGGGCAAATTTGCTTACCTAAGGTTGGCATTGTTTAAAGGGGTATACCAATGAGCAGACTGAGTTAGCTGGCCTACACATTGCTTACACCTACTGAGCTGGACTGTGCAATGCTTAGCATTGCTTAATATTTAATTTGCATTATATTTGCTTTTTGGCATTGATTTATTATTCATTACATGTTATATATGTGTTTGGTAGCCATGATTCATGTGTACATACACTGTATGGGGTCCTTGTGTTTATTAGGGAATTTCAACACTTTATTACAATGACACCTCACATCTGGGCTTACTGCAGTACTCCAGTTCACATATTTATGTTATGTAGTATGTTATACATCATAAAACTGTATATAGATTACTTTTACATGTTCAGTTTGATTTTCCTATATTGAAGATCTGTTTGGTGATACCTCAATCTTATGTAGTGCTGTGATGGCTTAGTGGTTAACTTCTGTGACTATAGGGTACAGGGTCCTGGGTTCCAGACCTGAGGACAGTGGCTGTTGCATGCAGAGTGATTAAGGCAATTGTAAGCAGGTTTACGTGGGTTTGCGCAAGGGTAAGCAATGCTAACCTTTGGTTAAATATGCTTACAGAGAGTTAGTTTCAATATTGCTTAACCTGTGTGCGCATTGCTTACCCCTGTGCAAACGGGCTTAAACTCACTTATTACTGCTTAAATATGCTTACTCCTGCTTACCACTGCTTAATAGTGCTTACACTTGCTTACTCCCGCTTACCGCCGCACTAACTTAAATAATAATGTCTAATGGTTCTTGGGAATGTGGTGGATTTGGAAACTGTATGGAGTTATCATTCATTACACATTTTACCTTCCATTTATATCCCTGATTCCTGTGTACATATACTGTATGGGGCAGTTTGGATTATTTGTGGACTTTGCAACATTTTGACACTGACACCTCACATCTGCATTTAATGCAGTACTCCTGTTCACAAAGATATGTTATTTAGTAGGTTATGCAACTAAAAATATTGGTCATAAAGTCATTTGATGTGGAAAATGGAATATACTGGGGTGGGACTCGAACCAGGAAAGACTGCTCATAACGTGAATGCGCTGCCCACTACACTATCGCTGTACTGCTTTGTTTGCATATATCTTGCTTTTTATCCTCTTGTGCCATTTAAGCTGCATTAACCGTAGCTAAGCGATGGACAAAGCCGCGCACCTACAGTTAAATGTAATCAGTTTCATAAAAAAATAACATCTTTATATCTGATGTTTTAACTATTGCTCTTGTAAACATGGGGGGATGTTGCTGGGGGTATGCGAACACCTATGACCAGTCTTGCTCATTCTTTTATTAATACTCTGCTGTTCTTCATTGCAGGGACATGTATATTCTGAGATCTCTGCTCTCAGACATGCCCCCTGCGCTCGTACTCCCTCCATGTAAGTTTAGGAGCTCAGGCAGCGAGCTTTCATTAATATGTATATCACACTGCCATCCTGCTCCTAAATGGCCACTTTCATGCAGGACTAAGCTAGTCCCGCATGGAAGGATAGTGAATCCAGGGGACTGTGATACAAGTGCTTACCACAAAAAGCTGTATTTACTCTTAATGCTAAAATAATAGTACTGTTTAAAAACATACATACCACTTATGTCTCGCATCCTTTTCGATTTTTCTTCATAAGTTCACTCATTCAGTATATGATCCACATTAGGCATGGAAAAACAGAACACAACATAATACCATTAAGAACACCAATCCTGAACAAATGTAGCTGTTGCCTGTTATAAGCAGTGCCTGTAAGTGATACTTACACATCTGTGGAGTGCCGTCAGTCCTATATTCTTCAATCTAATGATTGAGGGCATCCCTCTTCCTCATCCTGAGGTCTCAGTAATGATTCCTACACTGTTTGCCAGTATGGGGGATACTGGTAACACTGGACAAATCCTGGGTCAAACTATTCCATTTATCTGATTTGTAATCTGATCCATGATAGTGCTCCTGCAACAGCTGGGGACCATATTCATTCACAAGGAGTCCAGCAAACACTTTGGACTCCTGCACACCCCATATTTGTGACCAAAATCTCAAAACCTCTCCCTGAACAGCAGTCATGTCTAATCCAGATGAAAACCAATCTATAATGACTTTTCCCACCAATTCCAGTTATGAGCATGCACACTGTTGGATTTTGCAACATTTGAAAATGGTGTGCACTGCTTAGTATTGTATAAACACAGACAACGTGTTTGAGCAATGGGATCCAATAAAGAGAAGTTAATCAATACATATATTATCATATAAGTACATAACTGACAATATTAGTGTATCATCCATCATGAAAATAATTATGATATAAAAAAAGTAGCTCAACTGCTATAATTGAGGGTGACTATAATGTGAAGTGGTACACCATTGAAAAAAGACAGTCATATTCTGTTAGAACCCTGGACCTTATCCAAGCTAGTCCTACACTCACAGCTGTTGCCAGTCGAAGGATTAAAGAATGCATGTGTATGTTTAATTTCATTGCTTTCTAATGCAAGATCACATTAGTAAAATACAAGCTACAATCCTTGTATCAGAACCCAGGACCATGTGAACTTCAGGCTAACATTTAACATCTGCAGCCACAGGAGAAGTTAAATGAAAACCTAATACATTAATATTTATCCTGAGGTTCTCACTGTTACAGGCAGCATGGCAGCACTTAGCAGATTTGCTCTATGCAGACTGACATTAGGAGAATGCATCCCAGGTCTATTTTAGATGTCTGGGTCCTGTCTGCTACCTCAGTGGTCCACTTCTGCAGTTTGTGAACTGCCGCTGTGCGCACAAACTAGCTGGGCATAGCTAAAGCCATTTGTGCTACACGCAGCAACACGCAAAAAGTGGCTCCAAATATTGAGAGAAAAAGCTGATAATAGAAAATAAAATAAATAGATACACAGTAGACTATCTTACTACACAGGAAATATGCCTATATAGGTCTACAATCCAGTTCACCATCTAATGCACATGTAGAACACAGGATGGGTGCCTTAACCTTGTGTTTCACACATACACTTTTGTAGCAAGCATGAACAGTCATGCAGCACCATATCTCTCAAACTGTTAGAGCAAAAAATCTGGACAAAGCACAAATAATTGGGGGACAAAGGCTTAAAAATAGGGACAGTTTAAATATTGCTCTTACAGACTTAGAAAACTGATAGAATAACAGGTTATACATTAGCATGAATTTTCTGAAGTATATGAAGTCAGCTTAAATATATGCCATTATTTTCTGACTTCAGTCCTCAATGATTTGCCAATGATTTTCCAGAAAAGCACAATTTTATTAGAAACAGATCATAAATATAAGGAAAAAATCTAGACATTTTGCAAAAATCTGTACAGTTGATAGGTATGTCCAGTACACAATCAAACTGAAAATAATGTATAGTCATAATAAAATATTATATGTTACTTGTACATGTAGTGAAATGTTGCACTTTTAAAATACTGCACTTACTGATTACACACCCCATTATATTTGCTTACAAATATACATCACTATTGTACATGTCTGAATTCCTTGGTCATTCATCAGTTATCTGTCCAGTACACTGGGACATACAGTATGTACACCATACATCATTGCACTTACAATTTCAAAGTGTATTAACTGGGAATATGATATGCAGCTGCCAACTAAGGAAAGACAGGTTGGATTTCATAAACAACCACTGACTGTTCTTTTTTTTGGGAGGGGTGCAAAGGAGTGTGTCTGCTATGGCACTAAGAAGACTGTTTTGGTCTGGTTACTCTGCATGTCTGACATCTTGCCTGTTGTATGATTTAGTTATGGTTGAGAACTGCTATCTCCAATGCTTCCCTAGTACAAATATATAGTGATGTCGGAGGATGGTTATAAGCTCCTAGGTGGTGAGTCAGTGTGCTATGGCTTGTCTCATAGCCAATGCAAGGACATACTGAGCATGGCTATGTCTACCTACAAACACACCTGCTGCTGGTTCCTCCTCTGAGTCATCATCAGCCTGTGGCTGTGGTGACCTTGGCATTGTCAGTAGCATATGTTCCCCATTCCCTTGATGATCCTGTCACAGCTGTTTTCACTATATTACCTTGGGTAACATAGCACATACTATGAGGATTGAAGGACATGTCAGTGGATTGTAATGGTGCCCTTGGCCAGAGGTATGTAGGCACTGGCACTGTGAGTGCAGTAGCTCAAAAGCATGCTCTATGGCATTACTGATTGAACTGTGTGTCTCACTAATGTGCTCCTGTGTGTGTGTGTGTGTGTGTGTGTGTGTGTGTGTGTGTGTGTGTGTGTGTGTGTGTGTGTGTGTGTGTGTGAACTGTGTGTCTCATTAATGTGCTCGTGTGTGTGTGTGTGTGTGTGTGTGTGTGTGTGTGTGTGTGTGTGTGTCCATCTCCGATGGGTTTCATCAGCCATGAATACAGTGCATAGCATGCATCCGCACCTAAGTGAGCCTTGGAGATATCCCCCATGGAAATGTGGCACATATGGAAGTTGTGTTAACTGCAAGGATTGCCAGCACTCACGTTCCACATGATTCCATGCCATTACACATGACTTGGCAGTTGTTCAAGTGGCAGACCTTATAGTTAATGTAGACTCTACCCTGTTCCCCAGATGTTGTTCTCATGTGTACATGACTACGATGTGTGGCACACTTTACTGGAGGGTAGTGCGATATATGTTGCAATTGCAGACTTCTTGTGACCCTGTCCTCAGAACATATGTTAAAATATATTTGCTCTCTGCCATGTTGTAGCATAGCATACAGGAATGGTTGGAAGATCCTGGGTGACGATCCCTATGAGACACCAAGTATGCCCCCTGGTAGTCTGTTAAAGGTACTTGTGGCTAAGATACTAAGTTTAGCACATACTTTAATTTCCACTGGGATGGATTCCCTGTGTTTGTCTGTGTATCTGACTCAAGGCTGCCAGAGGTCCCACAGTTCCCCCACTGTGTTGTCGGCCTGAAAAGTCTTCACCCTCTCTGTCTATGGCTATCGGCAGCAGCAGTAGCATTGGCTTCAGTCTGTAGTACAGACAATTGTATTTAAAAAGTATCTGCTGCTATCAATCTGTCTGTGCTTATATTGTGTTTGTACTCCACTATTTTCTCACTCCACATATAAGAATGGGTATGGAATGTACATTGATGCCTTATATCTTGTTGGGTAGCTCCACAGGATTGATTAGCCTGTAATTTAGCAGTGTATGCTACAACTAACATCTCTGAAGTACAGAATAGGTAAGATGCAATCAATTACTAATGCACACCATTACAAAAATGCAAATGTGTAGCCAGGCAAAACAATGTGGATGAGAGTGATTTCATAAATCAAACTCAGTTACACATTTCTTTTGAAACAGTATATTTTGACAGAGGAGTATTTTACTATATCATGTATGTATCCATTGTGTTACCTAAATAATGCTGTGATGATATGGGCAAGTGCCAGCCTAGCCAACTGGAGCTTTGTAAAGCATGATATGACATTTGAATATCAAATTTATTTATACAAGATGCATGTGTTACAAATGTATTAGAACTGTATGTCATTTTTATATCAAACTGATTTGTGCAGATGCATGTGCTGAAATGTATTTGTGAGGTTCGCTTGTGTTAAAATGTATCAGCAGTATGCCCTGCTGAAATGAAAATGAATGTACATGTATTATTGTAACTGAATTAAACATATATGCTTTAATAAAGGATACTGGGACAGCAACGGTTAACCAGCTAGCTTGCTTTAAGAAAATAAGGGAAATGTAAATGAACTGCTAAACCATTAAAATGGTACCCCACAGTGATAAATTGGACCTGAGACACTAGGTCTGGGAAAAAGCCTTTGTTCATTAGCTCAGTAAAAAGAGGAGAAGCCTCAGGCGCTGCCATAAACAATTAGATGTGTATTATAGCTGCCTATGCTAAATTCCTGTCTCAGCTTCAAAGGGGAATACTGTGAGAACCTAGAGTCAGGTGACCAGATGAGGTCATTCTGCCAGCACTCTTGGAAATTATGTTTTACAAAGAGAACTCTCAGAGTATTGAGTATTCTGTTTGGAAGCCTGACTAGAAAGACTGCTCACATATTTCATCTTGCCTTACCCAAGTAAGTTATTATGGAGCAGTAAATTCTCCTAGACTCAGTCAGGAATATAGAAAAGCTTAGTTTAGAGATTGTTTTTCTTTATTTGTATGAGTCTGTCCATCAATGTTAATTTCAATATTTTTATTTGAACTCTGTGGTTTACTGTAAATATATATTCAAAATTTTCATATTGTTTTATTATTTATTATTAAATATATTTAAAACTTTTATTCTGGCTCGTCCTTTTAGAAAGTATCTAAACTTCTCTTCATGTGTCACTCGAAGTATGTTTAGGGCCATCATGGAAGCACAGGCATGCTCAGAAAGGAAGTCCAGAAGAATTCTCAGGGTTATAGATGCAGCACAGTCTGACATCCGTTACTGCCGCCATCATGTTGTTGATTCCCTGGATTGGTTGAATGATATGTTAGAATGAGATCTGTCTGTGAGGGAGCACAGAGTATCTGGAATGGAGTCTATATTACATAATCAAACTTTTAAAAGTTCGAATCTCATATGGTTGACACCATGTGATCGATCTTTTAAAAGTTTGAAAATGTAATAAAAAAATAAACCAAAGGAAAAAACCTACCTGAACTGTTCAAGCAGGGGGGCAAGCTACCCTGCACCTGCCACTCCACCCTCTGTTTAAATATACCAACTCTGAGATCGCACTACAGTGCAGAAAAGGGAAATCTTCCCATTTCGCACTGTATGGAGATCTCCGTTGAAATGTTCGAACATTTAAAATTTTGATCATATGGTGCTGACCATATGACGTTTGAACTTTTAAGAGTTAGACAACATGATATAGACCCTCTGTCATGGAATGCCATTGCCTGTGATGGAACATCTGCTGGGAGGTGAGCACTGGCCTCATGAGTGTAGGTCAGCAGCTACATCTGCTGAAAGCCAATGCGGCCATGCCCAGTCATGCTCCTGTAGTGGCAGTACATCCACTGCTCTGCCAGGGAGTGTGTTGTCCACACCCAGAAATAGCAGGCCATGGGGATCATGTTCCTGGGCATTCCTGTGAAGAAAGCAGGTCCTGCAGATATCAGTCACCTTTAGGTAGTAGCACAGCATCTGACCTTAGGTGTGGAGGTGCCAGTGCAACTCCTGGCAGATCCAGTTCTCATGGATGGGGGTGGAGATGATGAACTGTTACCTCTACCATACACAGCTCACAGTTGACATACAGACACATAGGGCTAGCACTGAATTTGGCTGTGTTCATGCAGACACTCACACATCAATGTCACATTGAGGGCACCTACAGAGACACATGCAACATTTACATGGTCCACCTTGCCTGCTTCACTTGCTTACTAACACCCACCCACCAACCTTTTGTGTCAGCCCAGACCTCCTGCAACCCCACACTACACCCTGTGCAAGTGATGATAACTGTGCCACATCCCTGCTGTCTATATTTTGGATTCAGGGATACTAAAGTTATGTGTCTTATGCACAGGGTGGCTGTCTATAATAATATGAATTTATTATCTCCATTTCTGCTGTTGAACTGATAATTGTACCTGTCAGTTAGATTGTACTTAGCCAGTTAAACAGCTGCTAGCATAATAATTGTATTTACTTTGCAGTGGATGTTTATTTACTTTATAGTGGATGCTTTTGTAAGGTTGTTAAGTCAGACAATGAAATGTGTCTCATTAATACATCTTGCTCTTTAAGGATTGTTTAGTACAAACTTATGGGTACACACTAAAGTCAACCCATCTGATTCAGAGCTCAGGGTTGTATGTCAGGACTGAAGGCAGATCACATCACAATGGTAATACAGTATAATGTTTATTTTTGCATGTACATCACCATAGGTTCTGAGGTTCATAGGATGTGACTAGAGTATTGACTGATGATGTTTTGAAGCTCAGCTGTGATATCATAATATAATATTCAATAGCAGATGTAATGCATGGCCAAGTTTTGTTTAGTAAGGACCACCCATGTCTAGGAGAGAAGCAGCAGTGATCCATGGCAGATAACGTTTTGACATAAAGTCATCCAGCCTGTGCTTAAACACGGTAATGCAGGTGCTCTGCTTGATAATGATTTCAAGTCTACTGCAGAGGAGTGACTACCCTGGAAAGATGTATCTGTCTCTCCAGTATGTCCTATGAATGTCATACTGTACATTGAGGCCTCTGGAACAGGCAACTCTAATCCCACATTAAATACGGATGTGCAGCATTTTCATCCCATTTTGGCTACACATAGCCCTGTAAGGCATACATAATCTGCCTCAAAGCTATCTATATGATACTGCACACGGTGACAACTACTTCAGTCTGCCCACAGAAGGCATGTGTTGGAAACACTCTGATGTTTTATTACTCAGAAATGTCTGAGGTCTGTCAAGTTGGTATAGGTGTCTGGTACAATTCATATCAAAGGTAGGATTATATTCATTAATACGGCTGATAAGGGATGAGAATAGGGGACTGATAACATTTTTTGCTATCGATGTAATGCCGTTGCTCATCAGATGTAAGACATAAAATGCCTTCCTCCCGACAATAGACCCAGATTGCAGTTCAGATGTGTTCCAAAGTCTATCAATACAGAATCGGGGAATACTGTATTCCTTGTTAGTTTATAATAAGCAGAAACATTTGTTATTACCACAG
This sequence comes from Protopterus annectens, assembly GCF_019279795.1. NCBI lineage: Eukaryota > Metazoa > Chordata > Ceratodontiformes > Protopteridae > Protopterus > Protopterus annectens. Next base: position 404,992,674 of record NC_056728.1, read on the forward strand.
GGTATGCCAATGCACTTCTGTGCAGTTGATGTTACATCCATGCTTTGCCAGCAGTCATTAGTTAGGCAAAGATGTTTTGCCACAGAACCTCTGTTTTGTTCAGGACTTCTGAGATGTATATGTCAAACCTGAGGGGCCACAGCACTGACACTTCTGCTACCACACAGGTGAAGGGCTTGCTGCATGAGGTGAAAGTCACCTACTGTGACTGAATGTTATTACTCTGTGATCCCATTTGTAAACCAACTGATAACATAGGAGTTGATATTCACCTTGGCTAGTTTCTCACAGAGACCGAATGCTGGATTGTGTTGAAGAACTTGGCCAAATTACGATAGGATGTGTGCACAGCTTTGACTTTGTGTATGTCTCTGGTCACTGTCTTGAATCCCACCAGGTTTTGCATCCACAAGCTACCCTTGAGAACACCTAACGGGAAGACATCTAGTGTTTGGAGGTCACTTATGTACTTGTGCCTGAGATGCATGCAAATTGTTTCCATTGCCTTACAGCAGAGGTTGCATAAAGTTATGGGTCTATAATTACACTTGTATTTTGTCGATAATCCCTTATGTGGTTTAAAATGGTGACTGTATTCCATCCAGTGTGGACGACAACAGTATTCAGACTGTGGTTGATTATGGTGCCTAGGGAAGTAGCTCACTGTTGAAGTACATGAAGAACACAGCCTGGATGGCCATCTGGTGTCATGGATGCTGTGCTCCTAGTCTTGGAGAGGGCAGTGATAACTTTGTCATTGTAGATAACACAGATTGTAGGTGATGTTGCGCACATGGTTTGTAGTAGGTTTGGTGGTGGCAGGGGACACATACTTTTCAGCCAAATGTGTCTGCTAGCAGGTTTGGAATTTATACTGGGTCAGAGTGCATGATACCATACACAATTAGTTCCAAATACATCTGAGTTTAATATATATATATATATATATATATATATATATATATATATATATATATATATATATATAGGTTTGCAGTTGGAAATGAAGACAGCCTTATGGTGTCTTATTTGCATGTTTATGCTGAGGAGTATGGCTTTCCAGTACTAGTTTCTCAACATTTTATTTGTAAACAGCAGCTTTTTTCACTTACTGTATAATGTAGAAATGACAGACACCCACCAGTGTGGTTTGTATTTTCCAGAGGTTCTTTGTTTGAGCCTATGAAGCAAAGCTATATGTATACGTTTGTGTAGATGTGTATACAGGGCATCAGGGAGTAACTTACTTTAGCTCTCAGTGTCCTTTGTGGAAACTGGGGCCTGGAAGTATATTATACCAACCCTTTGGAGGGTGTAGTTCCCTTGAGTGATCTTTTTGAACCTGACTCCACCTTTAGAGAGTTCAATCGCTAAATCTACTTCAAAACATACTGCTTTATGGTTGGATTAACAGTGCAGCCACTACGCATGTGCCATTACATTTTTCACTCATATTGTTGAGGAACAGGTCTGGAATATGATATAACCTTGTGGGGTGGTGTACTATTTTTTCCATGGTATTTCAGTTCACAAACTCCAGGTAATATTGTGCAAGTGAGTTGGTTGTCCTATAATCATCCCGATCAATGGATGAATAGTTTCACTCACCCCTTACTGGGTTGTTTTGTTCTACTTTAATTGTTCATGTAGGAATAAACAGGCTGTGTGGCCATTCATGTTAATGGATGTGACCTATTAATGGCAATAACATGAAGGGGTTTCCTATCCACAGTACATTGGATGTAGAATAACTACATATAGTTACCTACTCTAAACAGTCTTGAGGCATAATTATCTTCAATATAAATAGGTACTACACTTCCTGTGGTTCACACAACTTCTATTTGCTGTCTGGATGCTTGGAAAGCATTGTCAACTTGCAAGGCCAGAGTACTTAATGCAGTCTTGAAACAGGTTCTGTAACTCCACAGACATCAGCATCTTCAGTGTGAGGAGTGCATACAGAGAGTGTGGTTTAAGATGTGAACTTCTAGGGTTTAGCAGTATGACCCCTAGTTTGTTGGAGTTGTATATTTTTACTTTGGTAATTCTGCCTTTGTGAACTTGCTTAATACAGGGATTATGATGCAGTCAAGTGCCTTATGTCTGGCAAAGCAGCGTGTTCTATCCACCATGTTATCCCAAACTGACAGGTACTGTACCAACATAGAATGACACCAGAAAATTAGGCAAGTTCAGAAAATCTGTTGTTCTTTATATAGTGGCATCACCCTAGGCAAGGGTATAATGCTGCTCAAACATAAGGACATACCTGGTTGGGACCCATATTTAGATAGCGGAATCATGTCTGTGTTCATATATTTCATATAGGCATTTCTTGGGTTGTGCATACCATCATGATGTATGCTGGACTTGTTGAGAGACTTGATTGCATGTGTGCTGTAATGACTACCTCTGCCAGACAGCTGACACTAAACTTATCATTGTTTAAGCTGGTGAGTGGGGCATCTGTACATCTCACTATACAGTCAACTATTATGAAAACCGTTGGAGTACATGCCCATTGCCTTAAGCACGTCTATGGTGAGACACTGGTGATAATATTTCTTATGTGTATTGGCTGCTTTGGGTGTAGTGTTAGACGTAGCATGTTTGTGTTTTGGATTTGTCTGCTGTTTAGATTGGTTTCTAGAGAGTAACTCCGTACATGTTGGTTTGTGTTGGGTGCATATTATAAGTAGGAGTCAGGGTGTGTGAGTGGACAACCTGTTTAGCGTTGCTCTCCTAGAAGCAAGAGAGCAGTGATTCCAGATTCCTACTACAGGTAGATCTCTTAAAAATTGTACTTCAGTGATTAAGAGATACTTGCTGTTCAGTGCACATGAGGCATTATCTGCACTGAGTAAAAAACTCATGTCAGCTATGCTAGCAGGGGAAACAGAAGGAAAATGATAGGTGATAATGGGATGTTTGAACCTGGTATCTGCATAGAGAATCCAAAAAGTTGGGGGATATGTGATCTCACTGCTATTTTCAGGAGACTAACCTATGGGGTGTACATTAGGAGGTCCCTCATAAGGTGGATCCGTACTTCTGTAAGTGCTTAAATTGCTGCTTGTTATGTAACAGAGGTTCTGACAGCTAGATCTTCTCTGCCATATAGCAGCAGCTGGTTGTATTTGAAAAGAAAATGTATTGACGTTTCTGCATGTATAAGGGCAAAGTGTTACAGTGCCTGCACATAATCTAGAGCAGAGCAGGTAACAGAAGGACGCATGGTTAAAACTCAAACTGAGTCCAGAAACACTAACCTTCAAATAGATATTGCTGCTGTACACTTCTGCCACAAGTGTACAGATGGGGTTTCTCCAAACACAGATGTGATCATCTTCTTTTATTTCTTCTTTTCGATAGTAGCATTATGGGTTGCCACAATAGATCATCTACTTCCATTTCCACCCATCTTTTGCATGTTGCTCTATTACAACAACCACCTGCATGCCGTCTGTCACCACATCCATAAACCTTATCTTAGACCGTCCTCTTTTCCTCTTACCTGGCAGCTCCATCCTTAGCATCCATCTCCCAATATACCAAACATGACTCCTCAGCATATGTCCAAACCAACACAGTCCTGCCACTCTATCTTTGTCTCCAAACAGTACAGCCTGAGCTGACACTCTAATATACAGATTAATACTCCTGTCCATCCTCAGCACACCCAATGCAAATCTTAACATCTAGAATTCTGTCAACAGCTGTTATGACTCCTGTCTCTTTGTCAGTGCCATCATCTGTAACCCATAAAACATAGCTGGTCTCACTACCATCTTATAGAACTTACCTTTCACTCTTATTGGTACCTGTCTGTCAAAAATTGCTCACTCTTCTCCACCCACTCCACCATGCATGCACTCTCTTCTTCACCTGTTTTCCACAATAATCATTACTCGGAACTGTTGATCCCAAGTATTGCAAATCATACCCCTTTTCCATCTCTACTCCTTGCAACCTCATCATTCCTCTATCCTCCCTCTCATTCACACAAACATATATATTCTTAGTCCTGATGACCATAATTCCTGTTTTCTGTAGAGCATATCTCCACCTCTTCAAGGTCTCTTAAACCTGTTCCCTACTCTCATTACAGATTACAATATCATCCGCAAACATCATTGTCCATGGAGACTCCTGTGTGATGTTATGTGTTATCCAGTTTACCACCATTGCAAATAGATATCCTAATGTTTGTGGATACAATAACAAGGAATATCACTGTTCTCTGTCTTATGTAGGCAGAGGTGACTTCTACCCGTCTGTCTGGCCCGTGAGTGACCATGGCCTGTTGTGATGTATAAATATCCAATAATCTGATATTGCTGATGACATCAGCAGTGTCTGTTGAAGACAAGAGGACATTGTCACATAGGCTGCTGCAAAATGCTCTGTATAATATCCACCAACAGCTCACACACATATACACACAGTTGACTGAAGTGAGAATAGAACCTCTACCTATCTAAGTTTACAGACTATAGAACACAGTACTTAATACACATGACATGGCACACCCTACCTACCTAAGTTTACATACTTAACACAAGCCCCACAGTAGAAGTCTGATTTTATCAGGACTGTATGTGAATTTATAGTAGATGACATATGCAGGCCATGTGCATGACAAGAGTTAGGAGGCCTGTTTTAACTGGATATTTCTGAAAGCACCAAAACAGTGCAAAACCATGCCATATGTAAAGTGAGTGTGGGCTACAATTTTCTTTATGGAGACACCCACATACACACACACCAAGTTGACTGCTTTGAGGAAAGTTCCCCTACCTATCTAAGTTTAAGGATGACAGATCACACTACTTACCACACGCGTCATGGCACAAGTCTGATTTTAACAGGAGTGCAGGTGATCTTATAGTAGATGACATCAGCAGGACATGTGAGTGACCAGTATTTGGAGGCCTCCTTGGAATGAAGTGTGTGCAAGCAGCAAAACAGTGGAAAACCATGCCATTTGGGAAGCCAGATGGTGATACATACTTCCAGTCTTGTATACAAACACACACACACACACACACACACACACACACACACACACACACACACACACACACACGCACACACACAAATACACACACACACAAACAGACAGACGCAGACACACACACCATGACACAAGTCTGATTTATGTAAGACTGCAGGTGAACTTATACTAGATGACATAACCAAACCATGTGTTGAGCAATGGCTTGGGAGGCCTGCATAGTCACATTGCTTTTTAGTCTCATCTGAGGCTAGTAGCCTAGCAGACAAATACTGTTTAGTAGCCTAGCTCTGTAACAACAATGCCCTTATTGAGAATATTTGTCTGTTTGCATTTGGATGAGCAAGCATGTGAGCACCACCAATTGGCCCTGTCCATGAGTTAGCAGAAAACATTATATATTACAACCTGTACAGTGGTTGATATATCTGTAGAAACATCATATAGACCCAGGGTTGTTGTGATTGTTGGTGTTGTTGCTGGTAGGGAAATAAATGGATGGATTGTTAATATATGTACATATAATTATATTGTGCCCTCAGTTTGTGATGTTTCCACATATAGTCTTAGGTGAGACGGTAAGAAAAAGATAGAGTAGTGAGGACATATATGTATGCATATACTGCAATAGTGTGAGAAGCATTGGATTTGCACTATGGTTAACTAAGTGTACATGCATGCACATTTGCCTCTTTACTTGCTTGCACATAGGTAAGTAGTGCACAAATGTGAGGTGCAGTGCTGACATCTGAGACTTACTATTATGTAGTATATACCTGCTACTACAGCCCACTCCTATCTCTACTCCAGACCAGGATTTCCCAATTACTAACAGCAATAAGTGAATGTATCCATTATCTGTGGTTGGCAGTCTGACATAAAACCTATTTCCTCTTTCACTATTTCTGCAATGCTGCTCTCCATGCAAACTGGCTAAGCCTTATCAAAAACGTTTTATACACGCAGAGCACAGTGCAAATGTGGAATTAAAACAAGATAAAGCTGATCGTGTAGGAGACAGAGCCACAGTCTGCAAAACACACTACCTATTGCTAGTACACCTCCAACACTTCTACTTATATCAGGATTAGAACCCTCAACAGCAATATAGCTTAATCAAACAGGATGGCTGCCTTAGTCCTTTTACCCAGAGAAACAGATTACCAGAACTGGGTCATTTATCACACAACAATCTGCATAAAAATCTACACTGCTATCAAACCTTGCACTGTATATTGTACAAGTACTTCTCTGTATTATATTTGGACATAGAGCAGTTAGTAGTCACAAAACAATTATAGTTACAAATAAACATAGCTTCACAGGTGTGTACTAAGCTAATGGTCCTGGAGCCTTTACAAGCCTATCCCAAAAAACTTTTCCCTGACACTGTGCCACCCGATGTTATTTCACAGTGCCTCTATCCAGTAGGGCAACTAGAGTGATCCCTGGGGTGAAATTTCTGTTACCCATCTACTCGTCGAAATTTCTTTTGAAGAGGGGCAGCGAGGTACTCTGCTTGATATGAATGGGAAGCTTATTTCACAGTATGGGCAGTCTTTGGGAAATGAACCTGTCCCTCCAGCATGTTTTGTTGATTGTAGTAGTGAGGTTGTGGTCTCTGGGAAGTGTGGCATGTGGGGATTAGGATTTCTTTAGGTGTAGCATTTCAAGTAGGGCTAGGTCAGACATGGCTTTGTAAGTCAAGCAGAGATCACCTATGAGTAGACAATAAGAGAATGAGAACAGTTGAAGTTTCTTGAGTCTGTCCATGTAGGACATGTGTTTAAGGCCTAGGATCCTTTTTGTCTAGTACTTTTGTGACCTCTCCAGCTGTTGTAGGTGTCTGGTCAGGTACATGCCAAACAGGACGTTATATTCAGTGATTGGTGTAATGAGGGATGAGTAGAGAGGGATGATGACCTCTTTCTTTCTGGATGCGAACCCTTTGGTTATAAGATGTGCCACGTAGAAGGACTTTCTGACTACAGTGGCAACATGGTGGTCGAAGGTGAGGTGGCTATTGACCTGGGTGCCCAGATCTCTAACGGCCCCTTCAGTGTTTAGTGGGCTCCTGTTGACATGGTAATTCATGGGAGCTGATTTTCTTCCATAGGGAATGATAATGCATTTTTTGGCATTAAGCTTAAGGCCATGGTTCCAACACCAGTCACTGGTCTCAGAGAGGCCCTTTTGTAGGATGTCTGCAACAGTTGGGGAGTTGATAATGACTCCTAGTTTGCAGTCATCAGCAAACTTGGTCAGCCAGAGTCCCTCTGTGTTGGCCTGGACTTCTTAGAAGTAGATGCTAAACAGGAGAGGGCCCAGGACCAAGCCCTGTGGGACTCCACTTGTGACTGGTCAACAGTCTGACTTGGAGTCTGCAACTTTCACTCTGTGGGTACTGTCTGTGAGCCAATTTGGAACCCAACTAATGATATAAGGATTGATGCCTAGTTTGGTGAGTTTATCAATGATACCCAAGTGGGGAATTGTATCAAAGGCCTTGGCCAGGTCGAAGTAGGCTGTATGCACTCCCTTACCCTTGTCCACAGCCTTGGTGACTGCATTGAAGAAGTCAACCAGGTTCAGCAGGCAGGATCTCCCCTTGACAAAGCCAAACTGTGCGGGGTCAAGAGTTTGGAGATTGCCTATATCTTTGTTGAGCAGGTCCATGATGATGCGCTCCATAGCTTTGCATACCAGACTCGTCAGGTTAATGGGTGGTAGTTCTCAGGGTCTGTAGTTGCTCCCCCTTTGTGGAGAGGGATGACTGTAGCATTGCACCATCTTTCTGTGTTACATGTATTTTTGCTAACTCATCAGTTACCTAACACAATGTATAATCAAATCTTTAAAATTGTCCTGAAAATTTGGGGGATAATAACTGTGATATAAACACACGTATACCGTGGGTTTGGGGGTAGCATAGCTGTGTTACTATTATGCCAATTACAAGGGAATACTGTTTTAGGGGCTGGCTGAATAAACCATATTTATTTTTAGGATACAAAGAACTCTGAAGTCAGAAACTGCAATGTCTAGCCTCACTTTCTAATTTCTCTCTTGAATCATGTACCAGTATTCTCCTGAGGTAGGACTGTGAGAATGTTTCATGCCTGATGCCTACTAATTACATATGGAGACATATTAGTTTTAAGTTCTCTACAAAACCTTCACTATATACTTTCATACCGTACCAAGGTAATAAATACAAGGATATGTCATAATGCTCTTCAAAAATATAGTCTAGGTTCAGGCCTTACTTTGCAAATGTGGAGGTCGACACAAGTTTAGTTCAGGGCTGATTTTATCTGATGCAAGCAGTACACAGCCAATACATGGATAGGTACAGGATGCGTGAGTTGTCTGGCATCAGTTTTAATATATGTATGTGAGTAGGAGTAAGGTGCTAGTCCCTAGGTCCCTAAGTGGTCGGTGAATGTGCTATGAAATGTCTCTTAGCCAAAGCAAGGGCATACTGAACATACCTACATCTTCCTAGAGGGCCATCAGCTGGGAGTTCCTTTTCAGAGTTCTACTGTGACTTTGGCTGTGGTGAGGTGAGCTAGGTGTGGTGGGGGGGGGGTGTCTCTTCCTCTTGCTGATCCTTTTGCAGGTGTTTCAAAGGATCAGATTGAGGAGGATAGCACATACTGTGAATATTTGTGTACATGTGCATGGTGTATACTGCAAGGCTCCACCGGATATATCAAGGCAACGGAACTGTGACTTCAGAAGCCCAAACACATGCTCTGTGATGTTCCTAGTTTGTGCGCGTGCCTTATTATGGCATTCTTCTGTCGGTGTGTGTGCATTTCTGATGGGTATCATCATCCATGGGTCCAGGCCATGGCCAGCATCCCCCAGTAAATGGTCCTGTAAGATGTTCCTCCTAGTGAGCATCTGGTACATCTGTGATGTGTGCCAGATATGGGAGTCATGATAACTGCCAGAACACACATTCAATCCTCTGGGCATTGCACATGACTTGGCAGTTGATGGACTGGTATCCCTTGTGGTTAATGTCGATTCTACCCTTCTCATCTGGTGGTGCCTTGATGTGTACATGAGTGCAATCTATGGCACCCAGTACTTTAGGGTAGCGCTCTGCATGGTAGAACTGTTGCATATTGCTAGCCCTCTACTCAAAGGAAAGGGGAAAAGATATGTGTTCGCTGGCATGTAGGAACATAGCGTCCAGAAATTGGTGGAGTATCATAGATACTAATGTCTGTGACATCCTCATCCTGTCCCCAGTTGGTCTTTGAAAAGTACCTGTAGCAAATATCCTAAGGGCTACACATACCTTAGTTTCCACTGAGATGGGGTGCCCTCAGTTGGCTCTGGGTCTGAGTTGAGGGTGGCATAGCTTACAGGGTTCTTGTAGTATGCCCCTGTCCACCCTTTAGTACTCTGCAATGTCCAGTTCGTGTAACACCTGGAAGGCTACTCTGGGCCTGAACACTCTTCTTCTTCTCTGCTTAGGCCTATTGTGAGCAATACCAGCAGTACTGATCTCAGCATCTAGTACATACAGATGTAGAATAGCTGCAGCAGCCCCTAGCATTATCTCAGTTAAAATTTCCAAGTCTCTACTCCAGTGGTCTTGAAGTATTGAAGGAAAATCAGAATGTAGGCTGTATGCACACTTTACACAATTCTTGAGTAGATCCATCATGTGGGATTGGCTAATTAAGATGCAGTTCATCTGCTTAGGCTAAAATTAACATGATTTAAAGTTTTGCTTCAGTGCACAGTAGTGCGCTGTGTGTATGGTCGTGCAGCAGAGTGCAACTGTGTATAACTAAGGTAAGCCATGTCAGAATTTTATAGTTTTATCCCTGTTGTCATGAAATATGCAAAAAATGCCATTTAGTGCAAGTTACACTTTATTTATATAAGCTGTAATGTCACAACAGTATAACTAAAGTTTGCATATCCTGTACTAGAACCAAGGACCATCTGCACTCCAGTCCAATATAACACCTGTCACCACAGCGGTAGTTACATAAAGTCCCATAACTTGAGGACATTAGCATAGTGCTGCCCCACTTATCGGGTTTGGCCAATGTCCAGCAGTGCTCAGCAATATCAACTGAATGCATCTGGTTTCTATTTTTGGATGTATAGCTCATGTCTGATACTTGGGTGGTCTAGTCGCACAAGCAAACTATACATTGCCAAAACCTCTTGCAGCAAGTGTTGCACTGAGCAAACATGCGCAATACACAAAAAAAAAAAAAACAAGAAAAAACAAAAGAAAGTGTCCTGACACACCCCCTGATGTCATTGACATCCACTGGAAACATAAACATTGTGTAGAAGTGAACATCCCTACACGGGTCCTGTTTTTTGTGATTCATCAAAAGCACTGATTTTTGCACTAATTTGCATAAAAACCATGCTGACAGCCTGGAATCTACATGGTTAGTAGCCATGTAACCTGGTCAGCAGCATGGGTGAATGATTTTAAAGACACAAGACAGAGTATTTCTTTACCTGTGGTTACAGTACATTATACTCCTGTTTTACATGACTTTTTTGGCAATCATAGTTAAAACCATTTGCAGCAAATGATGCACTGTGCAAACATGAGGTGAAAAAAAATTACAGTAATTTGACAAATCCCTCTCATGTTTTCAGGCATCCACAATGTATACATCACCCATTATATGTGTGTTGTTACCTTTTCAGGGTAATTCTGCCCATATTTCTGGACTTTTACATGCCCTTGCTTTCATGTAGACTCCTGTACGTGGAAATTTTCCACGTACACTACCAACGTGGACATGAAGACTACACAGTTTTATTAGAAGTTGTTGGGTTGCTACACCATGTTGTTTTGCTTCATTAGCATAAATTTCAGCTACCTATGCTGAACTTTGCATTCAAGGAAAGTTTTCTTAATTGCACGTGAGTGATCATGATCGCATGCCACTACATGCAGTTTACTGAATCTAAAACGGTTTGCTCCTGTGTTCGCATTGCACCGCGATACATACACAGAAAAAATTACTGTGGAACCTTTATTGAATTTCCCTCTATGTCTACACTTAGCGTAATCTTTTATTGCCAGGAAGCCTACAGACGGCTACTTCCAAGTAACTTTAGTATCAATATCACTTGTCAGGCCACATTACTTATACATTCCAGTATAGCTTGAAATCCTATCACATGGCAGAGTGACGTTAAAAATTATCTTTTAAAGAATCGCGAACATACACAGCAGAAATAATCACCAGTTTGTCGGAGGCAGCTAGTTTGCTTATAAAATGTACAGGAGGATCATTTATTAGCAGAACTTGACTTTTTTCCCCCAAAAGTAACTCTATCTCAGAAACAGCTTTATAGTTTGAAAAAATCACTTCTTACGGCTTTACCCACTTCATATGAAAAACTAGTTCATTCAGACGGTTAGATTTTTTTATTTTGCCTTAAAATTATTTGCTTTTAACCTATCAAACTTGATACATTTCTAGAACTGGCTTTCCTGTTCATGTGTAATACTTTCCTTTGAACATCTCTACACATGAGATGACAACTAATGAACATTTCAGTTAACTGAGCATGAGATACATTTTTCTGCTGAGCCTAAGACCTTCCTGCAATGAAGCATAACCTGAGTGCACTCACAAAACCTGTTAGATAATGATGTTAGATCCCTTCAGCTCACGGATGCCTTTGTTTGCGATACTACTGTCACCTTACTGCCACTATAATCTCATCATCACTATGCTGCTGAGTAGCACTTACAGTGCAAGGCAGTGTGATCCATTCACATTTTGCTTATGTTCTGACTCAATGTATTCTCAGCCCAAACTACAACTATAACTTAAGGAAAGAAACTAAATGTGCTAAAAGGTTAGAAGCCTTGAATTGTTGAATGAAAACTGCATTATGCATTAAAAGGAAAATAAAATGAGGCGTTATTACAGCAGCTGTTCACCTTCCACTGTGGCACTGCCCCCAGGGCATCAGCAGCCAATCAGAAATGTATGACTCACAACACATTGCCCAAAGAAGTTTAATTCATTCAGTCTACACACACGCAGGACTTAATCTGGTGTATGAAAATGCAGAAGATGTCTTCCCAAGAAACTCCAGTCATTACACAATTATTCTGTCTTATTAGAGTCAGAAAACTAGGACATTTACTATCCCATCTGTAGCTTGAAGCAAGATAAAAAGTTGAAACTAGAGAATGTCCTGTGCAAATCAGGACAGATGGCAACCTGACACAATCTGTAACTTCTGGTTAAGATGTAATTACTGACTGAGATCAGGTCATGTAATCATGTAGTGGAACTGCTGATTATGGAAAACATTTGCTAGAGACTACTCAGTGGCCAACCCATTTTCCTCCCACTGCCACACAAGAACATATCTTAGATGAAAGCTGCTAAGAAGAACAGTTGCTGAACCCAAATGAAACAGTTACCACAAAGTTTTAGCATCTGAGAACTGGTGAGAAAGTTAACTTTTAAGTGAATGGCTTTTCAAAACGTTGACATAATCGGAAGTTGCAGCCTCAAAGGAGAACAACTACTAACTTTGCATGGCAAAGGGGTAAACTCATCTGCCTCTTGGCTATTACAAATGTCATGAATGGTGTATCTTACAAAAATGATCCACTACATGAAGAAAGCATGGATTGTATTGTAGCGAGAGCTCACAACTGTTGTTTATTCTACTATATATATTATGGGCAGCACTCACAACCATGGTTCAAAATGTGTGTGTTTGACTGCGTGGTGCAATGCAGAAAACAATCACACAACACAGCCTTACGCAATTCCTAAAACGATTTGAATTGTGGACCATGTCCGGATGGTAGGCATTGTTAGACATGGAAGAATGAATGGGGTATCCCTCAATGCTCCTAGCTTTTTGATAGTATTCTAAGCTTATTTTCTCTTAAAGTAACTTTGACAGTATTTAAAATGTAAAGGATATGGACTTCTATCAAGTATAGGACTAGAGAGCAAGAGGATCATGACAGCTAAATCTGCAAAATAACCCCAGGGATGTCTGACTTCTGTGCTACAGGCTGGCTGTTAAACGAGACATTACGGTAATGTCTGGGCATAGCATTTGACATACTGGCAAAACCGGTGTCCCAGATATTAGAAATCACTGTAGAAATTAGGGCAATTAATGCTATTCAATAAAAAGCCATAGAAGCCTGCACAGCCATGGTTACCTTTTCATTAACAGCACTAAAAGTCCAAGGTGACCCAGTGGCTGGAGTGCGGCACCACTACGAAGGAGTAGCAAAGGGATATTTGGGGTCTGTCTTGTAAACTGGCAAAGGGGATATGACTCATTTCTAGAGATCTACATTCTCAATGTGTGAACTGAAGTCCATAGCAGTAAATTATAGTAGAAAGCACCCATACAGTATTGAGAACACTAGGGCCTTTTGGATCAAAGACATACAGAGCAATGTTCAAACTCTTTTACAGACAAGACAGAGAAATCTTTTTTTTTTTTTGTTATTTACATTTTCTTTACCAGGGTGAAGCCCTGATCAAGGTATGAACAGATGCAGGCTTAGCCCAGGTTCAGTTCAGAACAGGGGGACATAAAGTGTATATACAATACAGTCAGTGGAAACAAAGACAGTAATTACAGTGTAAAAGGGTTTACAGAGAATAATGCATGGATAGTTGTAGGTTTGCAAAGAGTATTGATATTATGTACATATTACTTGCAGCAACCAGACAGTGTTATCACTTTCCAGTTATTGGAATTGTGGGTCAGGTTCTTGAAAAATGTTTACATCTGCTATACTGAAAAGGAGGAGGGAATTTGCTGAAGTTTGCATTTTATGTTGACATAAGTAACATACTCGCACAGTACAGATACATAATCAGCATTAAATGGAAAAAGAAATTCCCAAAGAAATTTCCCCCAGAGGCAGCAGCTGTCTTTATACAAAGGCTATGTGACACAGTTGCCCTGACCAGCAGCTCTGGTGTTTAGATGTTCCAGACAGAGTGATAAAAGGAGATCTCAGGCACTGGGTAGTTTTGGCCATTCTGGTATCTCAAGATATCTACCATTTAAGGAGCCCAAGCTGTGGGGGAAAACCAAGATATTGTGGAACTCCCAATGAAAAACTCATCATACTCTTAACAAAGCAGAGGTATGACCCTCTAACCATACCTGAAGCAACCAGCATGGATACTTCATGTCCCACTATGAAAGAATCCAGCACGGCCAATGCCCACAAACAAACAGAGACAGTCTTTGGGCCCACAGAGCTCAAGACTACAATAGACTCCCCTCATTACAAACCAGCTTCTTGCTGCAATTGGAGCTTGGAGCTTATAAGAGTTTAGAAAGTAGAAACAGTGTTTGAATGTATTACTGGCAAACATATGCTCATTTGGTTACCAGTCCTGATGGAAGCTCATTTTACAGGCCTGTAGCTTGCTGAACAACCATAGGAGGCAGCAGACATTTGATTCATTGCATTGTTTCTGAGGCAAATGTATTTATTCTATTTTATCTTATCCATTGTATAAATATTTAATTTTAATGTTAGTTCTAATTGTTCTACTAAGATGTCTGTTTTAAACACTATTAAATAAATATTAAGCTGATATAATTACACTAAACAATAGTAAAGTAGTCTACAAACAAACCATATGTTTACATAATTTATGGAAAGGAGTTCTGTTAGGACTTAAACACCAAAAGAAGATTAATGATGGATTTGGCCCTTTAGTGCTAAGGATAAAGCTGTCACTGTGGCCAATAATGTACATGTTCAGTTAGTGGCATGGGTACTGGAGGGACCAACTCTTACTGTGGCCAATAATGTATGTGTCCAGTTAGTGGCATAAGTGCTGGAGGGGCCAAGTGAAGTAGGATGGGAATGAAAGCCAACATCAGCTTGCCCAGTTGGGAGACAGTTAAGAAGCTTTCTAGGCTCATTGTAATATCAGTATTAAGAGGTGGCGAGCTTCATGCTGTAAGCAGTATACCTCTTTGTTGGGGGGGGTTACATGTACACTGATGCACCTAGCAGAGGTAGCAATTGCAGAGTTCACAAAGCTGCTGATAGGTGGTGGGAGACAGGGCACACTTACCGGCAACAGTATGATGATGCATCACTGTCCTTAATCTCCTCACCAGCCACAGACATGGGTCCGGTAAACCCGGTAAATGGAGAAAGGAGCTGGATATAGTGAACAGTCAGCTACAAGGAGGTAAAGAAAAAAATAAGGGTAATGATTGTTGTGAATGTCATACCAGACAGGCAAGTAACGGAATTCAGGAAATATGGGCATTGGAGGTAGGAGATCATGAAATGTAACACTCTAACTATAAAATATTGGCATGTTCTTTGTATAACCCTAATGTAAACTAATTTTTTTTTTTGCGGAATACTGTTTAATAGCCACCATAAGGCCAGTGGAATTTCCCTTATTAACAAGAGTTTATTTTAATATAGTCCCACATTCAATTGTGGACAGGACTTTCTGCAGGGCTGAAAGGTATGTTAAGGTTCAGTATGTACTTAAAAGAGCAACAGTTGACAATGGGCTAATAGACATATGGGCCTTTTTAATGCAACATAACACTGCCTACATTTTTATTCTCAGCTAGGAATAATTTCAGCAGATCTGATATGTGATTAATATTAAGTGATTTAGTTATAACAATCAAAGCAACAGAGGTTATTACTGTTCCTTTGACTGAGCATGTAGCAGTATCTGAGATATGTCTTAAACAGGAGATCAAAAGCAAATCATGCCGAATAGATGCATGTTATTGTGAGTCACACTGACCTTTGAATTGACTTTTTTCATTCCTGCAGCTGTTCATCAGGAAATCTCAATGCCCCTCTTCATTCACGGGGGTCTACAGAACTCTCCTGTCCCAACTGGACTTGTTCAAGTAAGGGCTGAAGCTGAAAATATGATCAGGACATCCAGGCCCCCCATCACACTTCTGCCAATACTATTCTTTATGTTATGCTGTACGTTTAACCCCCACCACCACATTTGCCTGGTATATCCAAGGGTGGTCATGTGTCATGCAATGGGGACATGCTGGCATATCTCCCTGCCTCTGCAACAGTTCAGATAATGCCCACATCCTTATCCTCCTTTTTGGATCATGCCTCTTCTGTATATCCTTAGCCTCCACCAGGAACTGCATACAGGGAAATGCCCAGATGACCACTCTCCTACATGGAATGCCACAACCATCCCTCCCTGTCAGCACCTCAGAAACCCCTGTCACTAATGGAATCCAGGTTTCTTGGGCCATTGTTGGGACTTTATCCTTCTATACCATGATGCTGGCTACATAACCATTGAATTGTTGCAGAAAGGGCTGGCAATATTCATAGCGTATAAGTCAGTAGGCAGACTCTATAATACTTATGGTTTGACACCCTAAATCTGGAGGTACTTAGCTGCTGGAAAGGACCCCAAGGCTATAGCTATGCAGAAGTATGTTAAATGCACTTTAACATTAGGGTTTCAGGCCAGGAAATATGTCCGCTGTGCCATATGCATAGGTGCAGATATAAAGCTACCTTACAGGGATGCAGGAAAATAATTCAAGGAATGAAACAAAGCTAAAAAGGTCTTGAACATAGTTAAATTTAGGCAGAGAAGTAACTGGAAATGGTCATCAGGGAATAAATATGGAAAACTCCGGTCATTCAGGACTTCACTTCCAGTTATCCAATGAACTCATTCACTCTCCTAGCCAAGGGCCTTATAGCATATTTGTCAGAGCTTTATGACTGCTTTCCTTTCTTATATTGCCCTTTCAAACTGGGATTATTTGAGGCAGAATGAGCCTTGATCATCTGCATGCCTTAACTTTATGTATATATGGTTCCTGTCATTTAGTCAAATATCTGTTTGGTCGAAGAGTGTGAGGGGTGGTTTTAATATCAAAGGTGCAGATAGCTGAATGATCAAAATGTTTTTTCAAAAAAAGATGAGTGGGGTTGGAGGGAGTGAGAGCTTTTGTGCATGTGTGAGAGTTAGGGTCAGGGATAGGTGACTGGGGATACGTTTTGTATGATTGTGTGAGACGGTGTGTACTTTAGGGTTAGATGTAGAGTTAGGTAAGGGGAGGGATGTAGTGTTGTTAGTGTGTGTGTCTTTGTAGAAATAAGGTAAAGGGTACTAGACAGGTGGTTTTAGTAAGAGTTCTGTGTTGCAGTTTGCAGGTGGTATGCCGTATGCTCAGAATATCAGCATACTTCATCACAAAAAGGAAGGAAGGCCTACTAGAGCCAACACCAGCGGTAGTAACCTGTTATAGACCCAGAGTGCTGCCTATTCTATCTCACGACTACCAGTGCATAGTCGTAATTTTAGATTATGCCACTTGGCACTCAAAAGCCATTCCTCTGTCATCTACAAACACTAAGATAAGTGCAATGGCATACTACTACTGTGTAGTCTGGTATAACTATAAAACAAATTCTATCAAACCTGAGTAATCTCTTTATATTCCCTTCTATTATATGCTAGACAAAAAATAAGTAAGGGTGTCTTTCTGCCATCTTCAGCGAGACATTACAGATGACTGATGGAAAGTTATAAATACATGTACCAACCTCCTTGGGCCTGACCGCCTATTACCATGTGTTTACACCATGCCTTGCTACTCTATCATCCTGATACACAGACATATAAAGGGCCTGCTGTCCAAACTATAACAAAATTTAATAAGAAGATATGGCATTTCTTTCCAAAAAGTAATGTTGTGTGGCTTTGTGCATAAACAGTTTTTGGCACACTTAATTTTTACTGGGATTTCTTGTACAAACAGATGCCTCAGATACATGTATGGAGCTATGTTGTCCCAGATTGATGGGAGTTTTTAACATACTATGATAATCTTATTGGACAATTACCTACTGTGGAGCTAACAAAAGTGTTTTGGTCGAACTTGGAGACTGTCTGCAGTGTTTTCAGAATCACAGAGTACAAGGTGAATGAGAAAGCTAAAACCTCAAGGCACAGTGGTGCTTGTCTCATACATATATGTCTCATATATATTCAAATATATATGTCTCATATATAATACAAATAATATCAGATTATCAAAGTTTCAAAACTTCGAATATCATATGGCCGAGACCAAATGATCAAAGATTTGAAACTTTGAACGTTTTGAATGGAGATCACCGTACAGCACGGAATGAGAAATTTACCATTTTCCTTATTGTAGTGCAATCTTGGAGCTGGTATATTTAATTAGCAGGGGGTGTGGGGGGGTGCAGGGAGGCAAGTCACTCTGCAAAAATGTAAAAAAAAAAAAAAAAAAAATTAAAAATGTTTTTATTTATTTGTATTATTTTATTTTATTTTCGAAGTTTCAAAACTTCGATCATATGGTCCCGGCCTGATTGGGACCTACACACACACATATATATATATATATATATATATATATATATATATATCTTGCTTAAATTGAAAAAAAAATAAGATTTATGTTGACATGCATAATGTCACAAATTGACTGACATTATGTACATTAACACCCTACTATGCATGAGCTGAGAATTAATCTCCATACATGCAAAAACCTTACAAAACACACACACACACACACACACACACACACACACACACACACACACACACACACACATGCACACAAAGAAAGCATCATTTTTTTACAGGAGGCTAAACCACACTGTACTCCCTATGTGGGGGGGGGCTGCATCCCCCGCGACACTCCCTGTTAAATACATATTATGACTCGGAGATTACACAATCCCCAGGGAAAATTGTATATTCCCCAACCCAGAGATTGTCAGTCTTGCATGCCGATTGACTGTCTGTTTAGTCGACAAAATTGTGTCAACAGAAGTCAACCAAAGTACCATTTGACAGAGTTACTGGGACCCATATATGGCAACACAGAGAGAGGGAGAAAGAGAAAAAAAAGAAAGGTGGTATCTGCATATTGTTTCAATGCTGCCGTGCAATGCCCAATTATGGTAATAATGTAGAAATATTAAAATCAATAAAATGTGAAAACAATTATTTATACTCTTATAATGCACTGAAATTCAAGATATTGCTTCAAAAAACAATGATTTGAAGACTTTAGGAAACTAAGATGTTTACCTAGGCTGAAAATCTATTTGTTAAGTCCCCACTCTTTCTGTTTGGCAGCCATTGCCCACTGGGGACATGACTGGCAATTGCTGAAGCCTAGTGGCAGCTGGCAGGGTAGAGTTGCAGCCAGAGCATGGACAATTTTGAAGCCATCTGGCAAGCCCTGGGCAAGGGCTTGCATGCCTTTTTTAAAAACTGAACAGAAAGAAATGAAGGGAGTGAATGGAAGCTATTTGTAGTTTTCTTCTTACTGAGAAAGTATGCTTTTTTTTTTTTTAGTATAAAGACCTACAAGCAAAGCAAATGCATATTTCTATGTCTCTTGGACAATATTTTAAGGGATTTTTAAATTGTGGCTTCCCTTGTAGTCATTCTGCCATCTTAACATAATGCTAGTAATATTAATCTCAGAATGCATGAGTTCAAGATACACCTACTATCTAATTTAACTCAGTCAGTATCTCCTTTAGAGCACACACACTGCATATTCCCACCTCATTATTTTTTTTCCCTCAGTTTTGCTCCTGGCTCTCCCAGTGCTATGAAGAGTCACAAAGTAAAGAAGTTCAATTGCCTACCTTTTTTGAAGCTGTTCTTATATCACTATACCTGGAAGAAGACATCACAAAATAATATATCTACCAAATTTGCCTGGTTACATCCCCACAGATACTTTATTTACACCTTTAAAGCTTAATTTAGACAGCAAAACAGACAGAAAAAAAATAGAAGACTGCACTCTGGTAGCAGAAAACAACATAAGCTACATGTCTGCCAATTTTGTTACAAGCTGGGAAAGCAGCAGACTTTGTATTACAGCTGTTCCTCCATGCTGTGTAAAAATTGCCTTACATCTGTCTGATGCACTCCTGAATTTCTCTTGCAGTCTCTGTTGCCAGTACTACCAAAGCTCTGACATGCATGACCATCTTCAGTATGAAAAGGTAATTGTATTGTTTTTTAGTTCCATATCTGATATTTTAGTATGTGTTCTCTTGTCCTTGTATCTTTGTGTCATGCATTGCTACTTTATATTTACATCCGTGAGATCGCAACATCTCATGTTAATGGCGATTCCCCTCTCCCCCATCCAATGACATTATTTAAACTGACAGCATTCTAGAATGCTATGCATCATTACACAAGGTGTTGTGACAAATATATATATATATATATGTATAGATATAGATAGACATGGAAACAGATATAATTATTGATACAGATATAATGTGTGCATGTGTCTGTGTCCATGCCTATGTCTGCATTTCCAACTGTCTGTTTGTCTTGTCTATGAGTATAGGGTTTATTTGATTCCTAAAGTATGTTAAATCTTACAGATGGAAGTTTTGAGAGTGCTTTCTCACAGTGCTAATACTATGAGTTATCAGGCAAGTTGATGTAGCTCCTCAAAAATAATGAACTTAAAAAAAACTCAACTTCTGCAGTCCCTGGTATGTCAATATTCTTTTGTTTTACTCGATTTTATTTTTTTATCTGCTCCTTTTATGTGCTTTACCACAATGAATATAATACATTAATTTCCGTTTATAGAATTAGAACGTGTCATTATACCAGCATCATTAAGACACCCATGTGAGGTCCTCTGTATATACCCAAATCCCAATCCTATGTCTTTTGACATACATACATCTAAGCAAAAACCTGCTACACCTCCTAAAATGCCACTGCATGGTTTCATGCCTGCATGATGAAGGCTTCTGCACAGATGCCTTTGGCAGAGCCAAGAACATGTAACCTGGCCTACAACATGCATGCTGTACCTCAGTTGCTTAGCAGTGGACTGGACTCCTTCCCTCTAAGATGAGTGACTAGCATTAGCTGCCCTTGCCAAGTCTGCCCTCCCAGCTCATCCAGGATCTAAATCAGTAATTAACCCATGCCAGTCTGAGTCATAATCAGGATTTTTCTTTTGCACCAGAGCCATCTTTCAGTTATTTCCGTGGTTACCTACAACACTGATTTTAAAGTTTCAGAACATTTTAAATTATTAAAGTTTTTTATTTTTTTCACAAAATGTAACTGCCCAAATAGGGAATGGCCTGTGTAAAGAGGGTCAGTGGTAAGCCTATACTGAAGACCATTTTTGTTTTCTTCCTTTTTCTGCCATGCATAATCACTACTTGTCTGAGTTTTGCTAGTAAATGTTTCATTACTTTATCTTAGAATGGCTTATTTTTTTATCTGATGATTTTTGATGATGTCATTGTGGCTCTACTATTTAGTTATCCGATTATATACATTTACGAGAGACTGCATAGATTTTTAGTTTGTGACAATAAATATGTTTTCCTGGAGCTTACTTCTTGTGAGGGACTGTGCTTTTTTATTTATCTATTTATTTATTTTTTATTATCTTTTAAGTATCGGAAATAGTGTCCCATTCATATTTTATTTATGCTTTTTTTCTTTGTTTTATAGTGGGAAAGATGGTCGACACAGGTTTAAACTCCATAGATTTTCTACAATGACTTGATACAGATATTAATGAAGCCTTTTCAGTTACCGATAAGAACCAATTTCATAGAATAAAATACTCAGGAAAACAGATTTTTCCATCCAATGGCTTGCCTTCAAAATTAACAACACATTGTATAGATGAAAGAAATTGGATTGAAAAGAATGGGACAGTCAACAGTATAAAGACAGTCCCCCAGATTCTACAAGCCTTGCACAGCATACAAGATTAGTGAAGGAGCTCTAGCAGGCAATATGTCTGCCGTGTGATCCAGGAATAGCCTGTAGGGGCGTGCACAAGCGCTCCTGCACTAGTGCACTAATCTTGCATGGACTAAGCCCCTGTATACAAATCACCCCATTTGCAGGAGAAATCCATGCCAATGAGGTGAATTTGCGATCCAAGAAGCTTGAAACAGGATGTGCAGGACTAGTGTGATCTGCAGAAATGTACTTGGTTATTAACCAAGTACATTTTTACAAAATCCAAAAAGAAGCCATGACAGCTCCAAATAAAGGCTGCACATCAGTCAGGAAGCATGCCAATGGCCAAGTATAAGGCCATTGGCATTGCAAACAGCTTAAAAAATAAAAAAATAAACTTTTATTTTTTTTAGCCAATCTCTGCTGTTTAAGTGTAGGGCAGTGGTGTGCAAAAAGAATCGGGGGAAAAAAGAAAATAAACCTAAAATAAGCATTCTAACTAAAATCACTATCCTGCCATTAAAGCCAGTGGCAGGCAGAAGACAACATGGGCAGTGAGTAGTGGTTGCTAAGGGGGGAGGCTCAGTGTGAGACATGTAACTATGCATTAGCAGGCAATCCTATGCAAATGAGGGAATGATAGTGAATCACAGTTTTCCCGAGCATGCTAGTAAAGTCCCAACAGTGTAAGAGCAGGAATAGCTTGGTGCAAGCTTAGGAGTTAGCTGACATAATAGGGTGTGTGTCAGGCATACTGTAAGTGGACTGGAGCCCTGTGGCTCAGGTTTTCTCCAAGCTAAGCACAGTTAAGAAAGGAGGTGTGTCTGAGTCTGCCTAGCACTCTTTACATTGCCTAAGCGGGTGTATGCGCCACACACCGGGTTTTAAACATAAAAAAAGTAAACCAGGAAATAGCAGCTCTGTGCACATTTCAGCACTGTGTTTGTGTGGCACACCCCTGGGCATAAACAGGAAGGCAGTGAAAGGGAAAACAACAGTAGGACGGTTAACAAGGAGAACTAGCAAAGCTGTCAGGTGAAATGTATCAGAATCAGCCAATTACACAGGCAGCAGACCAGCCCATTCCAGAACACTACTATAAACTATGCAAACACCTTCCCCTCTGGTTTTTACCATAATCTACACCACCAGTGTATACAAGCAGGGAACTTTTAACAAACAAAACTACAAAATGATAGGGGCTGCAGCAGGCAACATAGAACAACATGTGCAAGAGGCTGAGGGTGGTGTTGATGTGAATGCTGCTGATCAACCCACAGTGAGGAGACGGAGAAGAGTGTACAGACCCAGGGTAACCTACCAGGGGCTACATAAGCTGGAGATAGTGGAGTGCCATAGGGTGGACATAGACCTCCTACAGCAAATTATTGAGCTGTGCTGTCAACACCTGACAAACTGAACTGACCGAGGGGAACCCATCCCAGTGGATACCAAAGTATGTGTAGACCTAGGAATACTAACCACAGGTACCTTCCAAACCTCAACTTGGGATATCATGGGGATCTCACAGGCATCAGCATCCAGAGTATTCCACAAGTTCCTGGATGCCATGTCAGCACATGCCACTGAGCATGTATATTTCCTCAACACCCGTGAGGTGTTGGCCAACAATATGCACCTCTTCCACCAAATAGCAGAATACCTTGAGGTAGTGGGTGCTATAGACTGCATGCACATATGCATCAAAGCACCACCCGGTGATCAGGGTAGGGTCTACATCAACCGCAGGGGCCTCCCTTCCATCAACTCCCAGGTCGTGTGCGATGCCCAGGGCATTATAATGAATGTGTGTGCTGGCTGCCCAGGAAGCTATCACGATTCCCACATTTGGAATGTGACGCAGCTGTACCAGAGATTTGCCAGTGGGAACATCCCATATGGTAACCTAGTGGGGGATGCTGGTTACACACTAGAGCCGTTGCTGATGACACCCATCAGAAATGCACACACACCTGAACAAGAACACCATAATGAGGCACATGCACAGACCAGACCTATAATAGAGCATGTGTTTGGGATGCTCAACTCACAGTTCTGGTGTCTGGACACATCCGGTGGTGGCTTGCAGTACTCACCAGCTACATGTACTCAAATTGTTATGGCATGTGCCATGCTACACAATATGATCCTGCAGAAACAGCTGCAGCAGGAACAGCATGGGGCAGGGCCACGTAGCCCCCCAGCAGTGCCAAGGCATGTACAGGCACAGAGTGACTCAGAGGAGGAACAACCTGAGCTTGCCCCAGTAGGCAGATGAGGTGTGTCCAGTATGCCCTGGCCTTGGCAAAAAGGCAATGCATAGCACATACACTGACACAGTAGGGACCCAGGGAATGACACTTCTCACTCTCTGACTCGCACATACAGTAAAAGGGATGCCAAATATGACACTACATGTGCTCAACCATGTATAGGGAGTGCACTATGTGCATCCAACATAGGCAGCCCTCCAGTACCATCCTAAATTCTGTCACACCCACAAGGTAAGTCAATCAACCTACCAATTGCCAAATGGAGTAGAATGTGTCGTTACCTGTATCTATGGTATGGACGTGAGCATGCAAGGGAATTGGGTAGCTGAATGTTATGGCAGCAGATAGTAGACACCCATAGTGGTACCATGACATCTGTAACACATACTGGAGTCACCATAGTAGCCAGTACTAAACAGGGTGACAAAGCCCACTGCAGGAAATGTGCTGGGCGACATGTGTGTCCATATGACTCACACATGCCAGTCAGGGAGGTTCACATACCCAACAACAGTCTCATCCAGCAGGACAGGTGTAGACAAACACAAACAGAGCCTGTGCTATGGCATCTGAATGATGTCTATGGGTAACCTCCCCCCTAGGCCTACACAGACAGACTACAACAGGTCAGGCAGTGAGATGTTAGTTCTGAAGGGTAGGAAGTCAGACACTAATATGTAGGGCAACCAAAGCTAAGACCTGTAGTACACTGATATGCCTCTAGTCAGTATGATAGGTAAGAATACAGAATGAAATGGAGTACCTGACATACCAGTACAGTCATAGCAAATGTGTGCAAGTGCCAGTTGTGCCCTCCCATCCTATGTAGACATGCAGAAACAGTAGGTTATGCCCCCCACAATCATATGTAGAAATGTAGAAACAGCGAGGTGTGCCCCCCCAATCTTGTGTAGAAATGTAGTAACAGTCATGTGTACCCCCCATTCCTGTGCAGAAATGTAAAAACAGTCAGGTGTGTCCCCGCACAACCCTATGCAGATATGTAGTAAAAGTCAGGTGTGCCCCCCACTCCCATGTAGACATGTAGAAATAGTTGTGTGCCCCCCAATCCTGTGTAGAAATGTAGTAACAGTCAGGCATGCCCCCCACTCCCATGTAGACATGTAGAAACAGTCAGGTGTGCCTCTACCCCCAATCCAGCTTAGAAATCTAGTAACAGTCAGGTGTGCCCCCCCCCAATCCGGTGTAGAAATGTCGAAACAGTCAGCTGTGTCCACCCACAATTGTATGTAGAAATGTAGTAACAGTCAGGTGTGCCCCCCCAATCCTGTGTAGAAATGTAAAAACAGTCAGGTGTGTCCCCCCACAACCCTATGTAGACATGTAGTAACAGTCAGGTGTGCCCCCCCCCCACTCCCATGTAGACATGTAGAAACAGTCAGGAGTGCCCCTACCCCCAATCCAGCATAGAAATCTACTAACAATCAGGTGTTCCCCCTCCCAATCATGTGTAGAAATGTAGTAACATGTATGAGTAGGTATAATATGAGTGGAGCATGGATACCCAGAGGTGGCCAAGGTGGCAGGATAGGTTGTAGCATTTGCACAATATGCAGGTCTGTCTGCGTTAGGATGGTGTGTGTTTTATAATGTGTGAGAGTGGTCAGTATGTATGCATGTTTAGGTAAGACCTGGTGACTATTGCCCACTAATGCTGATGACAGGGACAAGCCCTCAGAACTGCAATGCTAAAGACACAAGGTAATATGTGTCACTATCTGAAAGACTGACATGGCATGGCTGTTGGGCTAGATATACAAGCAGTACACAGGGGAAAGTACCCCAGACATACAGAATATACTGCATCACTGTGAAATGGAGACACCCTTGGATTTGTACATATAGGTATGCATCACAGTAACTGGACCTATAGTAGGGGATACTGGTGATGTCTGCCTGAACACCTGCAGATCACAAAGGAGGTAGGACTGATGTATTGGGAATCAGCTGATGTACCTGCACATGCCAGCATAACTGTAATGCCCCATGCATATCTGTGTGTCAGATGCAATAGTGCCCATAGCACACATGCACCCAGCCATGCAAACACCACCCACAGGCAACTCTCTGGCAAAATCCCTGCTGGGGTGAATGGGTACAGTAAGACCCCACCTGTATATGGCAATAGCAGAAGACTGCAGCATGCGGTGCATGTGTCCCATGCAGGTGTGTCCCTAGCTGTAGGCAGCACCCTGCCAGCATCCACACCACCTGATCCAGACTGATAGAAGGCATTGTCATGAACAACTATCACACCTACCCTGTCACCCCAGGGGGAATATACTGTATGGTGGTCTGGGACTGTAGGACTGACAGAATGCAATGGCCTGTTATATCTGGCCTGCACCAACACCTAATGCCCCACAGGCACCTGGCAATGGCCTGTGTCTCACACGTACTGCCAATGCATGTTACGTCATGGACACCCACATAACAACATCACACACTCCACATAAGCCATATGCAAGGCCATGTGGACAAACCACAGTAACATGTCCACCATGTCCCACTGTATGAACTGTGGACCAACACGAACACACACCTGTGATGTGATGATACCCTTAGGGAAAGTATCAGAGAATGCATGCATGATGTATGGAAGAGGTTAGAATAACAGAGGGGAGTGTGGGAGCATGGGTAGCATGGAATGTGCAGGGTCCGACACTAAGCTGTGTTCACACACTACCCCTGGCTGCAAACACATAAATAGGTGGCTACACACCTGCCCGTACACCACAATAGGGTAAATGTCCTGACCCATGGCCCCTGCCTCTGGCTAACCTGTGCAAATCTGTACAACTGTGAGGCATTACCACAGCAAGATAATGGTATACTGTCATGTTGATGGGTGGACAGGTATGAGGTCCTCTGCCAGCACTGTACCAAGGTGCCGAACTGGATACACAAACCTGGCACCAAGTGTCTGCAGCTCCCCCACCAGAATGGCATAACTTACCATGAATACGTAGGTGTCTGTCACAATCCCAGACACAGCTGCAGTCACCCTTGTCCCCCAAGTCATCAATGTGAGCAAGAATGTCTACCTGACAGTACATGAGGACAGAAAACATCACTGTATATAACAGTACGCATGTCTGAATATGTCTGCTAACAGTAGTACCATGCAGCTGAAGCAGCACAGACACAATCACCTATAGTACACACTATCCGCTGCACAGTTTGTCCCCATATTGCCAAATGATCGACGGATACCCTGCAGAAACAGTATGCTACCTGTATGTGTACAACACAAAGGTCTGCACTGCAGTACAAACTACCTGGAATTGATCCACACATTCAATACAGAAGGGCATACTGGGCATGCTCACACACTTAAACAAATGAAGGCCATGTCAGCAAACAACAGTGGACCCAACATATCTGGCAGTTGCAGATGTTAGTACAGAAACTCCTCAGTATGCAGCACTCATGCTTTGCACACACACTGGATAGGAATACAGGCATATATCCAAGGACAACACACTATAATAAACCAAAAGTAGACATATACAGATGTGTGGAAGCAACTAACTGTCACAAAGGGACATCCATTATGAGGCCTGTCCCACCCAGCACACAGCCAAATGGCTACAACCACATGAGGTTCAGATGTCACTCACTGTAGACCTTAGCCACTGGTATCTGTCAGCAATACGGACTATGTGGTGCAAGTGCTAGCTGTGCAACAAGGAAGCAGTCATCTAGCAGCTGAATACATGTACCTGTGGATTATAACCCTGCGTGTGCCCGCATGTGGTGTGTCAACCTCTAGATGAATGAGTTATGGCCCAGTCACACACACTGTCCTCCCCATAGCCGTACTATGACAAGCCTGCTGAGGTCACCCACTTTGAAATGCACCCTTGTGAAAGTTGTAGGCCAGTAATCGCCATGGCGCTTCCTATAACTGCGCACTGCTGTAGTGTGATAAACTAGTTAGGTAGGAGTTCTAATTCCAGACAAGGCAAGTGTGTGTGTGTGTGTGTGTGTGTGTGTGTGTGTGTGTGTGTGTGTGTGTGTGTGTGTGTGTGTGTGTGTGTGTGTGTCTGTGTCACTGTTTGTGTAGAGAGTAATGCTTTTTAGGCTAGTCACACTCACTACAATTCAAATGCCCTACTTTGTCAAGGCTGCTGTCATACGCTGTGAAATACACCTTTCAGAAGTGTGTAGCTCAGTAATCTCTGTGGAGCGTCCTATAACTGTGTATTGCTGTAGTGTGATAAACTAGTTAGGTAGGAGTTCTAATCCCAAACATGGCAACTGTGTGTGTGTATGTGTGTATCATCATCTGTGTAGAGAGCAATGCTTTTTAGGCTAGTCACACTCACTACAGTTCAATTGCCTTGTGAAGGCTGCTGATGTCATACACTGTGAAATACACCTTTCAGAAAGCTGTAGTCCACTAATCTCCATGGCACATCCTATAACTGTGTACTCCTGTAGTGTGATGAACTAGTTAGGTGGGAGTTCTAATCCCAGACATGGCAACTGTGTGTGTGTGTGTGTGTGTGTGTGTGTGTGTGTGTGTGTGTGTGTGTGTGTGTGTGTGTGTGTGTGTGTCTGTGTAGGGAGCAATGCATTTTAGCCTAGCCACACTCACTACAATTCAAATGCCCTACTTTGGCAATCCTGCTGATGTCATTCATTGTGAAATACACCTTTGGGGAAGAAGTACTCCAGTAATCTCCATGGAACATCCTATAACTGCATAGTGCTGTAGTGTAATAAACTAGTTAGGTAGGATTTCTGTTCCCATATATGACAGGTGTGTGTGGGTCCGTGTTTGTAACTCATATCCTGTGTGGGAGTGGTTGTGAGTGTGTAACAACTGGGCTCAATGTGGAGTGAGTTTTGCAAATTTCTTATATGGTGGCCCTAGTATATATCACAATGACCACCATACATGGATAACATATGTGAAATAGCCAAGAGGCTGGGGTGCAAATCCCAACCCTACATGTGACATCAAGGCCATGCAAACAAAGTTAGCAACCCTAGTATTACCCAGAGAACACATTCAACCCATGACTCACACACACACACACACACACACACACACACACACACACACACACACACACACACTTGCCTAGGCAGCAGCCACTACGTTGGTAGTACCCTGCATATTGCCCACTGATATTAACCATGGTGTGATTGCAATGGGCTACAGAGGGCATGGCACCCTGTCTATCTGTCCAATTGGCACGTACATGCTGACAGTGCACCTTCCCCATGTTCCCCACTAAATACCTGCAACACTTGTGGTGCCATCAAATGTGACCCACAAAGGACATACCATGCCTGAAATCATGCCCTGTATGGACAGATGCCACTGACACCAGGGAATGCCGGTATCATGCTATCAATGTAGGTGCAGGATAAACCTGCTGTCCAATACTAGTTCCCGCCACATGAGGCCAGAACTGGCACATCTGATGATAATCTGTGTACACAACATGGGCCAGATACCCCAGGTACAGTTCCACATGTCACTGTGTATGCATGTGGGAGTTGTGCACATCCCAGACACTGTCCATGTCATGGACTAAGGAACACATACATGGCAAGCAATGCACAGCATTAGCCACACACAATAGTCACCCAGGTGACTGGATGGTGAATATAATACCCACCTGTGGGCAAATCCAGAAACTACACCGCTGAGTCACAAAACATACCATTATCATGTGGGCTGATGCCAAGGTATACTCATCACCTAGCCTTGTATAACTATCTGGCACAGTCGACCACTACACATCCGTGAAACAATGCACCCATGTATGTCAGTACTGGCACTGTGTGTGTGTGTGTGTGTGTGTGTGTGTGTGTGTGTGTGTGTGTGTGTGTGTGTGTGTGTGTGTGTGGTATGATGCGTATGATCACATTCACACTCACTACAACCCCATTGGCATATTGAAGCATGCTGTCCAATGTCAGACACCTCCACATACCCTTTGCCCATATAATCTCTGTATGACCCCTGTGGTGCATGTGATACCTGCACAGTAGTGTTGTGGCAATCTCACTAGTGATGAGTTGTATTCCTGGCCCTGTCATGTGTGCCAATGTGTGCATGTCCCTGTGAGAGTGTGGCTGTGTTGATACTGGCACCTGTTCATGTGGACAAGCATGTGTACTACACCTACCGTATAGCTACCATATCCCTGTTGCAGATACCACTCACAATCACATATATGTTTTGAGGGCTCCTCAACACGTAACCTATGTGGTGCATTCAATAATTGCTTAGAAATGTGATAGCACTACATAGTCGTCAGGGGTTTGATACCCTGTGCTGGTAGGTGTGTGACACAAACATGGTTATGTTTTACTCTCCCACCCCTCCCTGTCTTTACTTTGCCTCTATCTGCCTCTCTCACTCCCTCTCTGGTGGATGTGGAGACCTACACCTGCTTTGCTTAGGCAGCAGCATGTGTATTTTAATTGATGCTCATGATCAGCTGATGGCCTCTGCACAAATTTCAGCCCTCCTCTAGCTGATTGCATGTGGAACAGCTGTGGTAACATTCCCATTGCCAATTGCATAGAAACACACTCCAATATCTAGGAACATCATGTTGGTGTTGGGCCTTTTCATTCACTGTGAGCAGGAACTCATTCTGTTATTTGGCAAACAGCATCTCTGATGGGGATTTACCTCTAACAACATACACTGTGGAAACAGGGCAACACACAGGAGGGGGATCTGCCTGACCTGACTACAGACTGTAAGTGCTGCTATACTGCATTTGGAGTAATGTTGGTTTAACAGGGTGTGTGTGGATATGGCTGTCCTACATGTTTTAATAACTGCCATGTCAGTGCTATGTTTATGAGAGAACCCTATCTATAGGATCATCTTCAGATTGATCAGTGTGTGGTGCCTTTTGTTTCATGTGTTACCTACAGAGCACCTATCTGTGGACTGCAGAAGCTAGTGTGAGGATTGCAGTCTGTAGATGGTGAAAGCCATGAGAGTTACTAACTTCATATCCCTCATAGGACATATGTTGCAAAAAAACCATGTTACAACAGTAAATATATGAGGTTATCACAGCAATATGTCAATATTGGCCCTGTGTATGTGCTTCCAGCCACAACTCGGTCAACCTTTGCACATATGTCATGCAGTAAGAGGTGCATATGTGCTGTACACCATAATTAGTGACGTCATAACTGATAACAAGCCCATGAGATATCAGACTGCTACACATGTTATGTATAGTATGGGTTATATCTGATGACATCACCTGAGCATTTTGTGGTTGTGTGTGCAGTACTGAGGTCTGTGTACATAAGGTGAATGTCAACAGCATGTGTATTGATAATATGTCTTTTGGCCTGTGTACAGACTGTGGTAAATGTCATTGTTCATGGTCCCGTTCTATCTGATGTTACATGCTGCTCCACTGTATGTTACCCTATCAGCTTACATGTTTGTAGGGCCATACACATGTCCCATACCACGGACAGACATCGGACCACACTATGTAGTAGCCCAGTATATGTAGGGTTAGTGTGTGAGTGGCACATATGAGGATGGTGTTGAACAAATAGTCCATATGCTGTAATATAATGCTAGCTTACCATATGTGGCTACAGCTTACCTACCAGTGGGACAGATATTGTATTGAACCACACTTTTTGCTATGTGATTGTAGCCATGTCCCCTGTGCGGACACTATCATTTGCTAGCCTGTTACAGACTATTCACCTGCATGCCATTGTCAGGGTCACTATGGTTCCATATGTGCCAGTGGTATGGCTGCTTTGGGATTGCTGCACATCTGACATTCTTTGTTATTGGGGATATCTATGCATGCTGTTGGACATGTTCTGGGATTGCGTAGACTATTACTACCAACATATGTTCTATAAAAGTGACACAATAACATGTATATGTTCTATTGGCCAGCAGAAACACCTCTCCAAACCCATCTGCCCATGATGCCTGGCCACATCACATGTGTGTCCCAACCTGGGGCCTCCTCATATACTGATCCATCTATACCATCAGGTGGAACCAACCCAGGGGATGATGTCCCTCCCCTGAGGGCACACACAGACATGTTCTTGTCCCCTGAGGTCAGGTCTAGGGTCTGTTCCATACCGGGCTCCACAGACACAAGTGGGATGTGTTACATCCGTCTGAGGCACCCAGTACACATTCACAGGGCCGACATGCTCCTCTGCTCAGTCTCCAGGCCAGGCACCTTCAGGACGTGGACTGCTGTTGTAAGTAGCAGTGGATGGGAGGTTTGTTCCCATTGTGCCAATATTGAGGCCCATGGGGCATCCACATCACAGACCACACACACCATCCAGGTTGATTACCCACCATATGTGTCACATGCCACCCATGTAGACTGTCCTTATATCTACCAACCCTGACCACCTCCACAAGTATACCTGCCATACTTCCCCATATTCCCATTGCATACTTCACAGACGGGGGCAATGTGGTCCCAACAAGGGACTAACATGTGACATAACCGTCCATGTTGCACACACTGAGAGCTGCAGATATCTGTGTGTATTGTTATGTGTGCTGGTGCCTCGCACATAGCACGCATCACTGTGGTAGTAATATAGGTGACATATCTTTACATACATATATGTTTGGGTGTGTGTTTCTATATATGTAGACATGTGCATATAGGTATATATCTATATATGTGTAGATATATGTGATATATATATATATATATATATATATATATATATATATATATATATATATATATATATGGGTTCATATATATGTCTATATATGGATATCTGTATATTTGTGGACATACATGCTGATATATATATATATATATATATATATATATATATATATATATATATATATCTTTATATATTATATATGTGACATATGTACACATATGCATACCTATATGTGGGGTACATTCAGACATCAGGTCCACAATCTCACAACACCTTCCTTCACAGCTGCACTGTTCTGTCTTGCTACAACACAGATAGGTGCCCCATATGGACACGGCCTGACATTAGGGGGGTATATGTAGGACCTAATTGCAGGTGACCCTATTACATACTTATGGCATTCCTGCATGCTACATTACAGATTAACCTGTGTATCCTGCCAGTGGTGGGCCATGGGTCCCACTTGTCCATCATAATGGCATTACTTCCACCACCAGCTACTGGCCACGTAATATACATACTTCCCATTACACAACACACACTGTGATGGCTTACATCTTGTCAGTCAGTGCTGAACTGCACAGTTGATGGCTATGGCCCACTACCCACAGAGACAGACACTATTGTCCATAGCAGTTGTTCAGTTGAACATCATCACAACAGCACCTGATGGCACATATAAATCATTCCACATTATCTATCCCATTATTATGGACCAGGTACTACATTCTATTACATGTATGTATACTTCACATCCCTGTTGTGGGAATGATGTCTTGATGAATGAATGATGAATGATGGTTTGTTCTTCCATTGGCTTTTAATATGCCTTTGCCTTAAGCTTTTTGTTTTGGAAATTTTACTCTTTCTCTCTCTCTCTCTCTCTCCCTCTCTCTCACTCACTCTCTCTCTCTCTCTCCCTTCCCCTCTCTCTCTCACTGTCTCTCTCTCCAGTAAATGGAAAGAGCTGCTTTGAATAGATTGCAGCATGGCTTTAGTAGGTGATGCACATGATCAGGTGGTGGCCTCTGCACCAATCAGTGTCCTTCACTTGCTAACCACATGCAGCTTGTTGTGTAGTACTTCCAATTACCACTGCCATGGCAACCACCTACTATAAATCCCTATATTATGTGGGAGTGGTCCCTTTACCTTTTCTGTGTGATGGACATCCTTCCTGTGTGTAGGCATCGTTATTACAGACATCAGGTAGCAATACCTCTTACAGGAGAACCTGCACACTCAGGCCAGCTACATATTTGTAGGAGGTTCCAGAACTACAGACAGAGTGTGAGTAGAGTTGTGTTATGCTCTGTATAGTACTGGTGTTACAGGGTTTGTGTGTACATACTAGTTTACCTTGGAATGCAGTCTGTCTGCATAGCTCTCAACTGTGGGCCTATCCTCTTGATGGCCAGATGTGTGCCTATCATGTTTTGTCTGTCCACCACACAGGTCCTGTGTCAGATATTTCACTGGCAGTGTGTGTGTTGAGTGCTATCAGTATATAGTTACATCCATTTATGTTTCTAGCCGCAAATCCCTGACTAAGGGTATGTTTCAGACTATCCTGTAACACTAGCGACTTGCTTAGTGTATGACAACAGTTTTCCACATATGGGCCTGTGTTCCAGCCTCTGTTCTCCACCTACCTACCAAGCTTTGTGCATATGACATGCTGTCAGGGGTTGTCCTGTAGTGGGCTGTGAGTATATCACACTGCCATTCCTGCCATCAGTCCACTGCTGTTGTATCCCCCACACATATGTTTGGACCATATATGTCTGGGCTTCACCTACACAATACATGTGTGCCGTTATGCACTCCAGAGGCCAGTGTATGTAACAGTGGTATATGGCCCTGTATTATTGACTCTGGGGGGTGGATGCACCATGAATAACCTAGGCTGTTGCAATATGTGGGGGTAGCAGGGGTGAGCTGCCTTAAGGTATCTGGATGTACATTACCATACAATTAACCTATATTTAAATTAATTACATAAATTGGGTTAATTCAGGCCTACTGCCTCCTGCCATACAGACTGTTCTGCTTGTCAGTGTGCTTGTGATGGTGTCAGTTATGCCTTGTTATGTAACAGTTACATCCCATTGTGTCAACTGAGGTCTTTACCACCTAGTGATTGTGTACAGAGTATAGATAGAAGCTGCTGAACTATACACCTGCATTACTTACTGTTGATTGTTTGGTATCCTGTGGCCCAGTCTGTCTTTACTATTTGAAGTGCTCGGCCTGGACAGCAACATTTGTAAACCTTTCCAGACTACTGTATTAGTATAAATGTTTCACAGTTGCATTATTCTGTTTAGATGGATGTTAGTGTCTGAACAGCTATATGACATGGCATATACAACTGTAATAGTGCACAAATAAAGGTTTCCATTTATGCATATGTGTGTGGTGCTATATCCTATGACCTCTCTGTGGGTATATGTTGCAGGCAAAGATTGTCATTTGTATTGGTGGATCATACAGTGCCCAGCTGTTAAGTTGTTAACTGTAGGCATAATGGCTGTTCCATATTGTGTGCACCTTCTACATATGTGTCTTACTATACATATCTCTGCATGTGTATGTGTAGTCATATATATATATATATATATATATATATATATATATATATATATATATATATATATATATATATATATATATATATATATATATATATATATATATATATATATATATATACCAGTATCTGCATATATGTGTCTGTGTGTATGTATCCTAGGGATGTTGATAGCTTCCAAATTGTGCATTACCTATGGGAGCCAGACTGTACTGCATGATATGTTACTGATACCAGCCTGACATCATACAGGTGGGAAGGAGTACTGTTAACATCTTGTGCTCATGTCATGTCAGGTCCTGGTTATGGGATCTGCAACACTTGGCAGTGAATTGCAGTGTGGACATGTTTGGCTGTGGGGGGTATATCTATTTGTACAAGCCGTTTATTGTTTGGGGCCTCTCAACCCATTAACGGTGCATGTGGACATATATGTTTCTACTTTCCCATTGTTGTCTACAGATGTATGTCCGTATATACATATATATATATATATATATATATATATATATATATATATATATATATATATCTGATTACATAAATATAACTATGTCTGTATAAACCTACATAAATATCTGTATCTCCTTACATACATATAACTTGCTGTATATATTTAGACATATAGCTGTAGACATATATATCTATAGATGTAGGCATTTGTATGTATATATGTTTATATATTTATTTATATATATATATATATATATATATATATATACATTATATAGATATAGATATGTTATATCTGTTTAGATATTAATGAATTTACACACACACATACATCTACATGTTGGAATACATTCTCTGTACTGTTGAATGACTGGGCTGGATGATATGTTTGTAAATATATCAGGGCTATGTATATCTGAGATGGCTTAGTGGTAAATCACTTTGTCTATGGTGTGCAGGGTCCTGAGTTCAAGCCTTGCAGAAGCTGTTTATTTTGTTGCTGGGCAGAACAAGGGCCATTGGATATAGAGTGATTAAGGCACTTTTGAGCAGTTGTAAGTGGGTTTGCATGAATGTAAGCACTGCTAACTTCTGGTTACAGTTTCTTATACTCAGTTAGCTTCTAATTTGCTTAACCAGTGTAGGCATTGCTTACTCCTGCACAAACAGGCTTAAACCCGCTTACTATTGCTTAAAAGTGCTTATTCCCATGAAAAGAAAAAGGAGTTGATAGGAAATTGGTGAAAAAAGGGGCACAAAGAGGGAAAGACAATAGGGAAAATAGTCAGGGATGTGCAGGAAGGGTGTAGGGAAGGTCCATAGCTGCCCATTTCTTCTACAGCAACAGCTGTCCATATATACCTAATTTGGAGGTGGGTTTGGACACTCGAACCCCTGGGATGTCAATTAGACCAGATTACTTGTTTCCAGTGGACACGTGCAAAATGGAAAGCTATGTATGGGGCGAGATTTTTTTTTGGGAACAGATTGTCCTCTTTTTTTTTTTCAGGTGAGTGTGGGATGTTGGGGAGATATAGTAGGTATATTTGGGGAGGTAGATTGGGTAGGTTAACAGACAAGACAAACAAGATGCATACAGGGGCAGTAAGTGACACATGTGGGGGGTAAACACCTTGATGGGGAGGTATTTTGGGAAATCCGAAGCCCATGAGCCCCTTAGTGGAAACAGTGGGACTGAGGTCCCCACCCATGGGCAGTCACCACTGCACCTTCACAGCCCCAATGGTGGCTGTGCTGGGGGTTGAGTCACAGAGCCAGGCTGATGCTCTAGTTCCGACATGCGGCCCTCAAGCTGGAGTAGAAGATCACCAAGCTGCTGGTTGATCTCTCTACGCATCATGACCCTGACCTGGTGACGGGTGACAGATACCTGTCTGTGCCTGCTCCTTGGAGGGGGCAAGCCCCATCCCCTGAGGTGGTTCCACCCAAAGGTGGTGCAGGACCAACGGACAGGGAGGTCCCGGGTTAGGCCCCAGACATGTTAGTGCCCGGTGCCATGGCCAGCTGAGGTGGGACAGGTGGGTCCACTGGGTCTGGCCTTCTTAAACGTGCTATAGTGTTTAGATTTTGTCATCATATGTGAGTTAGTATTAGTCAACACATTCCAGGGTTAGGTATAACAGCATGCATAGATATTCTCATTAACCCAGACACCAGATACAGAACAGTTGCATAGCAAACAGAACACATGCATATATGGGACCAAAGTGGTAATAAGAACAGCATGCAGGTACATTGATGGCACCATGCCACCAATGTTGGAATAATTCAATATATTACATGCATGGGAACAATTAAATATTTATCAAACAATTAGACATAGGTGTCATTACATACCAGCTGGGGTGGGTATGTTGATTATTGTTGGAGATATGGTGGGGGAGAGAAAAAATATATCAATCAACAACTAGTATATTCCTGTAGTCCACATTACTTTGCTAGTCAGTGCTGTTATCTGTACCTTACAAGTCTTACTCCATTACCCCATAGCCTTAGTTTGGACAGTGATATGGCTGTCATCGTCATTAGACATGAACTGGTTTTACCTGCAGTATACGCCTCTTACCTGGTATACATGTGGAGGGAATGTTTGTTAACACTAACTAACTGTTTCTACACATACTCCCAGATTCTGGGTTGATGTTGTGCACATAGCTATCCAACTCTTTCTGCACAGACTCTGGCCATGTATTGACCACATGCATATTTGCCGGGACATATCTAGAATATTGCCCTCTTCAACCTTTAGTGACCTGACACACAAATATACATGAGTATATACAGTGTGAGTGACAGTGATCAGTGATACTTTAATATTCAGAGAAACTGCAACACTCACAATTCCCCACAATATCAGTGTGAACAGTACCAGTACAGGTTATAATGGTCTTTATTTCTCAGCACAGTGTTTGTATCCGACGTACCTGAGGGAGCAATGTTTGTTAGCACTACCTGACTGTTGCCACACAAACTTCTAGATTACACATTAGTATTATGCACATACATCTCACTCTGTTACTGTACATACTCTGGTCACAGCTTGACAACATGTGGGTGTAGATATGACATACTTGGCATATTACTCTCCTAACAGTTTTGGGGTTGCTACAGTGACAGGTTTGTTCTCATAGATGTTTGACAATCACTTGCATCTCCTGTTTGCTGGGTAAACATCTGGGATCATCCCACAGACTTACCACGGGGACAGGGGGGACAGGCAGCAGATATGGGCCCATATACTGGACATTCTGGCCTCATCTGTACAGTTGTGGGGTATGATTCTGTATGCAGCTTACATCTACTCCCAGGATTCAGACCATGGCTGTGTCTGCTACAACATAAACACTGTCCATCACACTTGTGTCTGCTGTATAGATATTGCTGTACATCTCCTATCTGCTTTCTGTCTTATTAATCCACTGTGCTTTTGCATTCTGACCTTGTATTACAACACTCTTATACAGATCACCTAGACAGTAATATTTTGTAGGACAGTGTGTGGGACTGTGATGTGTAATACCTCATTATTCACAGCAACTGCATCAGTCGCAATGCCATAAAATACCAATGTAAACAGTATCAGTACAGGGTATCATTCTTGTATTTCTGGGCACAGTGTTGGTATCTGGCAAACGTGTGGGAGAAACATTTGTTAGCACTACCTGAATGTTCCCACACACAGTACCAGATTCCACATTGCTATTATGCACATACATCTCACTCTGTTACTGTACACACTCTGGCCACAGCTTGACAAGTTGGGGTGTAAATGGGACATGCAAGGCTTCTTAGTATCATAAGGTTTGGGAAGTTGCTAGTGTGCCAGCTTTGTTCTCATAGATGTGTGTCAATCAGTTGTATTTCCTGTTTGCTGCCTATACGTCTGGGATCATCCCACTGATTTCCCCGGGGGACAGGTTGATAGGCAACAGATATGGGCCACTTTATTGAACATTATGGACATATCTGTACAGTTGTGGGGTATGATTCTGTATGCAGACTACTACCAATGGCAGGATTCAAACCATGGCTGTGTGTGCTAAAAAAAACAACAGTTCACATCTCAGTTGCATGTGCTATTTGGGTTTTGTTGTCTGCATCTTCCCTGCTTTCTGCCTATGAGCCGTCTCTCAGTTGTACTAAATGGCCTCTGTAGATTACACCAGTCATATACAGGCATACCTGCACATTCAATTTATGGTCCATGGTGTGGGTAACAGTGCTTAATACAACAGTACTATTACATGATTGCAAATCTACATTACCATATGATACCAGAGTATACACATGCAGTCCAGCAGTTAGACCTTTATTGTCAGGCTGTTACCCTTTTATTTATATACAAACTATAACAGTCTCATCCTGCTGTATTCTCTGATGTATGCAGTACTTGCCTTGAACAATACAGGTTTTATACAGGCACTTGATTTACTACTACTTTTAGTTTTATTTCCTATGACTGTAAATGCATGAGTATTACTGACCTGGCTCACATTGCAACTTCACCAGGTGACTCATGTGGACCTCCTGGTTCGTAGCCCGCTCCATTGCAGCTCTGGGGGACATAAGAGGAATATTTAGCCACACATATCCATGATATACATGAGCTGGCAATTATAAGACACATAGTGGGGTGATACTTACACACAACTGGAGCATCCCTTGCCACTCTAGCCTCTTGGATCCACTGCTCCAAAAGGTCCACCTTATGCCGCTTCAGGTTGGCATAGTGATGCCTGAACTGCTCACCAGTTCGGGGTATGCCAGTGGCACTGGTGAGGAAACGGGTGAGACAGTCCCAGGCCTTTGCCTTATATTGGGAGCCCTGGTACTGGCCCTGCAGATGTCTCTGATCATGGTCTTTGACAATGGGTCCTGCCATGACTCTGGACTCCTGGATGCACCAGTGCTGTGCCCAAAAGCGCACACCTTCTCCCCTTCCTGACATGGTGCCTGCAAGGGGAAGCTACAACCAGATATGAGATGTATTCCCACCTCTCGGGTTTAGACTTTGCATTATAATTCCTTTTTGGCATTGATTTAGTATTCATTACACCTTATATGTATAGCTAGTATCCATAATTCATGTGTACGTACACTGTATGGGGTCCTTGTGTTTTACTGGGGACTTCAACACTCTATTACAATTACACCTGACTTCTGGGCTTACTGCTTTACTCCAGTTCACATATTTATGTTATTTAGTGAGTTAATGCCCATATGTCTGTATGCTGATTCCTTTCACAGGTTCAGTTTGGTCTTACTATGGTGAAGACTTGTTTGCTGATACCTCATTCTTCTCTATTTCTGTGATGGCTTGGTGGTTAACTGCTGTGACTATGGTGTATAGGATCCTGGGTTCAAGATCTGCGTGGCTGTTTATTTTGTTTATGGGCAGAACAAGGCCTGTTGGATACAGAGTGATTAAGGCATTTTCAGCAGTTGTAAGCAGGCCTGCGCGAGGGTAAGCAATGCCAACCTCTGGTTACATATGCTTACAGAGAGTTAGTTTCAGAATTGCTTAACCTGTGTGTGCTTTGCTTACCCCATGCAAAAAGGCTTAAACCCACTTACTAGTTCTTAAATATGCATACTGCTGCTTATTGGTGCATAAACCTGCTTACTAGTGCTTTATTCATTATGATACTGACACCTCACATGTGCATTTATTGCAATACTCCAGTTCATAAATATATGTTATTTAGTGGGTTATGCAACATAAATATTAGTCCTAACATGCTTTTTCATGGAAAATGGAATGTGCTGCAGTGGAACCTGAACTGGGAATGTCTGCTCATAAGGCGAATGCTCTGCCCACTACACTATTGCTATGCTACTTCATTTGCATATATCTTCCTTGTTATCCTCTTCAGCCATTTAAGCTGCATTAACCATAGCTAAGTGATGGTCACACCCGCTCACCTACAGTTAACTTTAATTGGATATAAAAAAAAAAGAAACTGGTTTGTTCATTTTATTTCTGTATACTTTTGCTGTTGTACATGAGGGAGACTGTTGGTGGGGATATGAGGACACCTATAAGTGGTCTTGTTCATTTTTTACCCCTTTCTGCTGTTCTTCATTGCAGGGGTGTGTATATTCTGAGAGCTCTGCTCTCAGACATGCCACCTGCACTCTTACATGCTCCATGTAAGATTAGGAGCTCAGGCAGCGCACCTCATTACTATGCATGGCGCACTGCCGTCCTGCTCCTAAACGGCTGCCTCCATGCAGAACTAAGCTAGTTCTACATGGAGGAATAGTAAATCTGGGGGAGTAAGATAAGGCTGGGGATTAATGATGCTAAACTTGTTTGTG
This sequence comes from Protopterus annectens, assembly GCF_019279795.1. Taxonomy (NCBI): domain Eukaryota; kingdom Metazoa; phylum Chordata; order Ceratodontiformes; family Protopteridae; genus Protopterus; species Protopterus annectens. Next base: position 405,034,326 of record NC_056728.1, read on the forward strand.
ATATTCCTTTTACTAAATGGGATAGGTTTATGTTTGATATGCTGCATGTTCCAACATTATAGGTTTCAGGAAAATGTAATTGCATGTCAGGTAATATCACTGAAAGTTATGCTGAAATTGAAAAATACATTCTTAAATATAAGAAACTGGCATGGGATAAGTGATATTTCAAAATAAGTATACAGAATAAAAAAGTGCTAAGCAGTTCAAGGTAATAAAAACAATGAACAGTGAACTATGACAAGAACTTTGCAAATGATTAGGATGGAATTATAGAGAAAATAGGATTAGAGCTTATGTAATTACTTACTTGATATAAAGAGAAAAAAAATAATATACTAAAAATGAGCTTATTGATAAGTCAACATCTTTTAAAAAAGTAGTCTCAGAGGTGATGCTCAGGCAATGTATGCAGACATTATAGAAATCATTAAATAGGAAAAGAAGCTACATTAAAAAAAATGAAAAAATAAATGTTTGCTCATGATTTGACAGACTATACCAGCTAATCATCTAAGATGAAGTTCCATCATGTCAGCCATCTAATCAAGAACAATAACTAGTCAAGGAGGTTTTTTAGCTTCATCACCAAGAAACCCGAGATTTCCTCAACATTTGTTATGGCCATAGATTAATAGATAATTATAGGTTCATAGGTTCATACTAGGCTATCTGCCCTAGGGCATTTATAAGCCTAGCCAGAGTGTGTGTGGCTTTCACCACCCCTTGGAATGAGAATACTGTGCCCATTTAGGGTTTAGTTTACTGTGCCTCTGTCTAGTAGTGATGCAGAGATGACCACCAGGGTAAACCTACGATCTCCCATCCACTCGTCAAGATTTCTTTTGAAGAGAGTCAGTGAGGGGCTCTGCCTAACATGGACTGGGATTCTGTTCCAGAGTATAGGGAGACTCTGGGTTATGAATCTGTCCCTCCAGCATGTCCTATTTATTTCTGTGTTGAGGTTCAAATATCTCGCTCTCGTGGCTCTGGTGGATTTGGATTTTCTGAGGTGGAGCATGTCCATTAATTCCGGATTGGACATGGCCTTGTACGTCAGACATAGATCGCCTCTGAGTAGGCGGTATGCGACTGAATAGAGCTGGAGTTTCTTCAGCCGGGCAGCATATGACATATGTTTGAGACCCTTGATCCTCTTAGTGAGGTACTTTTGGGGTCTTTCTAACTGCTGCAGGTGTCTGGTAAGGTACATCCCAAATGGGGCATTGTACTCAATTATGGGCCTGATAAGGGAAGAGTATGGGGCACAATGACTTCTCTTGATCTAGATGTGAATCCTTTCATGATAAGGTGGGCAATATAGAAGGTCTTCTTAACCACTTTGGCAATGTGAGTGTCAAATGAGAGGTTACTGTCAACTTGGGTCCGTAGGTCCCTGATTACTTCTTCTGTATTTAATGGATTACCACCTATGTGGTAATTTGTGGGTACTTTGTTTTTCCCAAAGGGTATGACTATACATTTTTTGGCGTTCAGTTTAAGACCATGGCTCTGGCACCAGTTTTCCATTTCTATTAGGCCTTTCTGAAGGATGCTTGTGTCCGCTGGAGTATCAGTTATGGCGCTCAGTTTGCAGTCATCTGCGAACTTTGTCAGCCATGATCCTCCTATGTTTGCTTGCACCTTGGAAAAATAAATGCCGAACAAGAGGGGTCCCAGGACCAAGCCCTGTGGGACACCACTTGTGACTGACTTTGAGTCTGACATGGCTCCAGCAATTCTGACCTTGTGGGTTCTGTCCTTGAGCCAGTTTGCAACCCATCTTATGACATAGGGGTTTACATTTAAGCTGGTGAGCTTGTCTATGATGCCCGAGTGGGGTATTGTGTCGAAGGCTTTTGCAAGGTCGAGGTAGGCTGTGTGAACTGCCTTACCCTCATCAATGACCTTAGTGACTGTTTCAAAAAAGTCGACCAGGTTCAAAGGGCAGGATCTGCCCTTGACAAAGCCGAATTGGGTAGGATCCAGTGTCTGTAGGTCCCCAATGTCTTTGTTTATGAGTTCCATAATGATCCTCTCCATAGCTTTGCAGACTGGGCTCGTCAAGCTTATGGGGCGGTAATTTCTAGGGTCCATAGAAGCACCTCCTTTGTGGAGTGGGACCACTGTTGCTGTACGCCATTCTTTGGGTATGTATCCTGGAGTAAGGCTAAGATTAAACAGCAGCCTTATGTGCGGGTTTAGTTCCTCTTGGAGTTCATGTAGCACGCAACCCGGGACACCGTCTGGTCCCATTGATGCTGTGTTTTTAGCTTTGGAGAGGGCAGCTCTCACCTGGGCATCTGAGATGTCAGGGAGGCTACACTCTGCTGGGATAGATATTTCTCCTTTTTTTGGGGGGGGGGGATTTGCACTAAAACTGTCTGCCAGTATGTTGGCAATGTCTGTGGGTTCAGTGTATTTTTTGTCATTTTGGACTAACTCTGAGCATATCTGGGAGTTTTCACCTAGGTTTCTAACATAACTAAAGAAGGCCTTGTGATTGTCTTTAGTGTCTTTTGCGATTTTTCTCTCAAAGTTGGCCTTGGATGATTTTATGTGTGATCATAGTTTTTTGCTAGTACTGATCAGAGATGCCTTCCCTTTTAGGGATTTTGCTCTGTCATGTAGTAGCTTCCTCCTCCTGTTGTAAAGCTTGTTTATGGCTGGGGTCCACCAGGCAGGATGCCTGCCTTTGGGGAAATGGGTCTTGGTTTTATTTGGGATTGCATGATCCATGCATTCTTGAATGTGTTCGTATAAAGTGTTTATAAAGGATTCAGTGGTGTGGGCTGTGGTTTCCACTGGCCCAGGGGCCTTGAAGGATACCACTTCAGTCTTTAGAAGTGTGAAGTCAGCTTTTGAGAAATTCTTCACTGTGGTCTTTTGTTCTGGGGGTGGGGGCGGGATGTGGATTTCCAGTGAGATTAATTTATGGTCTGATCTCACCAATGAGGGGTATACTTCCGGTGTGGAGCATTGTGTCCCCATGTTTGTGATGATCAGGTCTAATATATTATCACCTCTTGTGGGAGTGGCGACTAGTTGTTCCATCACATTTGAGTTTATGAATTCTAGGAACCTTTGGGCTAGGGAGTTGGGGCTTGAGTAATACTCCCAGTCTATATTTGGGTAGTTGAAGTCTCCCAATGTGATGGTATTTGGATAGACATTCATACTCTCAAGTGTCTACAGGAAGGCTGAGTGGGGTTCCTGAGTTTGAGAGGGTGGTCTGTACCATGCTACAAACTGTAGGGCAGTTTTGCCTATGGTTAGTTGCACATGGATGGACTCCGAAGCTTCGTGCGTTGCCACTAACCTGGAGGTGTGGGTATCTTTGATGAATATGGATATTCCCCCCTCCTTTTGTGATTTGGTCCAAGTTTTGGGGCCAAAAAGCATAATATGAGGTATAACCTGGTAGTGCTGGGGTGCTCTCAGGAGCCTTGAACCAGGTTTCAGTCACTGCACAGACATTGATGTTCTCCATACCGAGGAGGGCTTCGATAGCGTGCATTTTGAGGTTTAGACTTCTGGCGTTGAGCAGCATTACCCTTAGTTTTTTTTCCACTTGTGTTTTCTAGGGAGGTGGGTTTGTCTTTTGAGCCTTGCCTAAAAAAGGCACTATGGGGGTGGCAAGAGCCTTTGCCAATATCCGGAAGCCCAGGGGTGACAGGTGCAATAACACACCCAGGGGACCTATTTAAGATTAGCCATGCTTCCCAAACATGTCTGTTAAGTTCTGATATCCTATGGCTATTATAAGAGGTATATGTAGCCTTGGAGATGGGTGATCAACCATTTGTAGGCTGCATCTGTTTACTAGAGACATAGGTGCCAGACCAGTGGTAAAGTTCCAGTTCACCATCTGTTGGTCCAAGTTATACTTGAATTGGGTTAGGGAAGAACTCTGCTTTACATGGATGGAAAGTCTGTTCCAGAGAAGGTGTAGTCTCTTGGAAACACATAGCTGTCTCTCCAACATGTACTATTTATGCTTCAGATGAGGATTCGGTCCTTAGATTTGGTAATTCTGATGCTCTTTGTTTTGCAGAACTGCAACAGGTCCATCAGAGCAGGATCAGCAGTTGCTTTGTAGGCCAGGCATAGACCACCTCTCAGCCATTTGTATGAGACTGAGCACAGGGATAGGTTCTGAGTGCGGTGATAGGGCATGTGGTAGCACATGTGAGACTGAGCACAGGGATAGGTTCTGAGTGCGGTGACAGGGCATGTGGTAGCACATGTTTCAGTCATATATTCATTTTTTGAGGAGCCTTTGTGGATGCTTTAATTGTTGCATATTCCTTGTCAGGGACATACCAAAGGGACACTGTACTCAATGTTTGGTCTGGTAAGGGCTGAGTACAGAAGAACAATGACATCTTTCTATCTAGATGCCGCATCCTTGCTTATAAGTTGCAGAATATAAAATTATTTTCTTACTACCAGGTCACTTTCCATGTGTGTCCTCAATTCCCTGATGACTAGGCCTACTCTTAGGAGTGCATTATCAATGTGGTAGCTTGCAAGGGTAGCCATCTTCCCTAAGAATACTACTATTATTTATTGGCATTAAATTTTAGTCTGCAGCTCCAGTATTTTAAGAGGTTCCCACTTAAAAGTAACAAAAAAAATTAGCAGTTCAGTGAAATACCAAAAACAATCACCCAGTGAATGGATTTTTGAGTTGAGGAGGTCAAAATTATTATCCCCTGATGTTAGGAAGGAATGTTTTTCAGAGACATGGCCCTCTTTAACAATAGACATTACAGGTGGAGAGGAATCAATGGAGCAAAAATTTAGTGAAATCAGTGGCTACAGAAGTCTTGTACGTTTTACAAGAAGAACAGCCTGTAATACTTAAAGGGACTTATGAAAGGACAGCTACACAGTCTGTCTAATAAAATATTAACTGATTCTGAGACTCTACTTTTACAGAACAGTTTTAGTTTTATATCATCCAAAGGGGTATCTATTATGGATACCCTAACAACAATCAGACTATTTACAAGGAATAGAACATGACAGTTTGTTTGTGTCTTTCGGCTTTTCTCGGTTAGGGGTCGCCACAGCAGAACTCTGGTCTGCTAATGATTGGTAGTGGATTTTTACGTACCAGGTTACCAGCCCTGATGCACAACCTTCAATGAAGGCACGCCCCATTCACGTATGCCTCCACACAGAAGACGCTCTAGCTGAGAAACGAATGGGACAACGTCTTGCTATGAGGCGACAATGCTACCACAGCACCACCACCGCAATATTGAATAGAACATGACAGTATATTTTATAAATAACAACATGGATGTCATAGAAAGTAATGTTAGTTTATGAAAGCCCAGCAATTTTATTCCACTAAAGTGAAATGTTATTAACTTCTGTGAAAAGATAAAAGAAAAAGAGATCACAGGAGCACTGTTTAAACCCTGTAAGATTTTTCTAATGTAACCAAAGAAGAGAGAAAAGCTCATATGAAACTATCAATCAATGATTCTATCAGAGTTGTGAAGGCTGACAAAGGAGGCTGTGGTATTGGTGGACACTGCAACCTATGAAACTGACATTAAATTATTGTTTTGTGGACAAAGTTTGTACAGATAGGTATGGACAATATTTCTTCTGTTTACACTGTTATCAATGTGTTTTTGCACATTGGTTTGAGCAGAGACTCATTGTTGTTTCTGACAGTATCGTTTTGCTAGAATTGGGGTGATTTTCAAAATTCCAAAACCCGGTTAAAATCGCAATGAATTCTTACCATGTCATTTTGTATGAGCAGCTGTGCCCAACTGTTGTCAAATAGATAGAATCATTCATACTTGATTCAACTGATTATAAACATAAGTGAAATTTCATGGGATGACTGGTTGGTAATATAAGACATCGGGTTTGTATACTGTGATTTCTAAAGACTTGCATCTTTTATAGTCTACAGAATATTTAACGGAGCACAGTAGTTTTGTTGCAAAAAATTTAATTTTTCATGTTCGAATTAGTTTTTAAACTAATTATTTTATTTTCAAGGTGGAATATTTTTAACAGATTCAAAGAAAGGCAACGGGAGGCTTCTTTGGTCCCTAACAACGCAACTATTTCACATGAACAATGGGAAGAGATATTCCCTCCACCCGTAAAAGTTCCATGGATTAAGTGCCATTTAGGTGCAAGAGTAGAATCCCTGGTGTTTAGTGTTCACTCCACTTCCTGATCGCAGTATGGTTTAACTCATTAACATCTATGTGGTGTGAAACATCATATCTCTGGCAGCCTTCACACATCTTGCACTCCTGAGCATTTTCTAAAAAAAAACAAAAAAAAAAAAAAAAACTTAAAAAGCATAAAATAAAAAAAAAGTATTTTCTGAATATTTAAGGCTATTAAAACAGTACAAATAGCAATGTTATCAGTAAGAAGTTTTCTTTACAGTGACAATAGTGCATTCATAGTTTTTCCTTAAATGCTATAATATATTATAATGCACACAAACCAAAGATTAGATTTTTTGTTACATTTACACAAACAAATTGTCATATCTTGGAAACTGTGCACCTAGACATTTATTGTTGGAACATTTTTGTTAAACATAAATAATCTTTCACATGACAAGAAATTCCTCTAAGAGTATATGCTTATTGAGATATTTACAGAAATATGAAAACATATGCTTAATACTATAATTGGCAGTATAAATAACACTGAACATCTATGAAGATGTGCAACTTACAGTACAGATACCAAAGCTAGTTTTCTTCAACAATATCTAAGGTTTCACCCCATATCATGCAACAGTTTGCAAGTCACTTATTTTATAAAGTATTAAGTACATATGGAAATATTATTAATTTCCATAATAATTAACAAATAACTAGTAATATCTCAGGTATGGAGTGATAGAAATAGACATTGATAATGAAGTCTCCTGTCTCCCACCATGACATATCACACCATATCTCTCAATAACATGAAGGCGCTCACCATTATGAAAATAAGAATAACGTGACAAACAGTGGTTAGCTTCTCTAATGCAGGACATCTTTGACTAACAGTCTTACTGTCATTTTGTTAATAACTCCTTGCACTTTCCTAATACTGTCTATTATTAGCTGGTATGTCACTTAGTTTAAGAAGACAGATCCAAAAAAATCTGACTGGATGCCATAAGGAGGTCTAGGTGGGAAGTGGAAGCATTCAAAGAGGCAGTATAGGCTTGAAAGAGTTAAGTGCTATTAGGGCACAAGAGTAGTATCCTTGGTTTCTATTGGTTCCTGGATGTTGTGTTCCCTGTACTGGTTTAAGTGCCAAAATACACAAGATTAATGTCCCTGGTGTCTGGTGTTCTCCAACCCCCAAATCCTCATACTGGTTTCAATGCTGTCAAGGCATAAGAGTAGCATGCCTGGTGTCTAATATTGCCCCACCACTCTAATCTCCATAATAGTTACAGTTATCTCTGATGGCTAGTGGCCCTCATACCAGTGTTGTAGACAACGATCATTAGTCTAGCAGGGTATGGAGGTAGTAATAGCCACTGTAATTGATACTCATATGCACGTAAACACATGCACATACATGTAGCCACTCACATACTCTCACTTTCACACTTCCCAACCCTATTTTACCACTAAACTTCCCAGTACATAACTGTTCTATGATTGCTGAACACAGCCTTTTGGCCACGTTCACTAATGTAATATGGTAGGAGCAGCTATGCTAATCAACCTGACAAAGTGAGTCTATGAATTGCTTAGCATGTAGATGCCTTCCTGGAGACACTTCTGGGTTAGAGATCACATGGCTAATTAGCATATGCCTCTCTCCCAGACTGCCTCATTAGTATACACCATCATCATGGAGATAGCACTATGCAGTGATGCATGTCTTCATGAAAAAGCTCTGTGGCACACAGCAGTAAGGCTGTCTTTAAATACTATGAGGGCTGCACACCATGTACATTTTGCTGCATACTTTATGAATTCACCACCTCATTAGTTTTAAATTTATTTTAAAAACAAAGAAGAAAAAGAAACAAAAGTAATTTTCATTTTCTTTTATAGCAACTGTTTCTTTACGTTTTTAGAGTAGTTTATGTTTATATTTATGCACTGCTTTTGTGATGATTTCTAATAATGTCATTGTAGTGTTTGTATTTATTGGTGTGATTTCTTGCATTTATCAAAAACTAGATTTATGTTTCACATACCAACTCAAGGAATACAAATTCCAGCAATCTGAAGTGCCCTCACCTAAATGGCAGGAAAGATGTCTGTAGGTGTCATATTCATAGGCTGACATTTTTGTATTCTATCAAACAATAATTTACCAGCAGAGGTAACTAAATAAGCACATGCTACCTAAACAACTGCACACTGTATCCAGACTCCAGGTTGAACTTTGACAAATGTGTGTATTTGTGACATTAATGGCATCTAGTCTGGAACTGTTGGTTTCTGAATCCCACCACTGCCAACTAAAACTCATGCAGGATATATGAAGGATAGGGCTTACTGTCCTCTGTTCTGTTCCACTGTCCCAAAAGGGCCTGATAGCATATAGAGAATGGGTGGGCGCTTTGGTGCAGCAGTTAGTGTTGCTGCCTCACAGCAAGAGGTTCTCTGGTTCGATCTTCGACTGGGGTGCCTTCTGTGCAGAGTCTGCATGTCCTCCCTATGGTCGTGTGGGTTTCCTCCGGGTGCTCCAGTTTCCTCCCACATCACAAAGACATGCTGTAGGTGGATTGGGTACTCTAAATTGGCCCTAGGCATGAGTGTGTGTGTGTGTGTGTGTGTGTGTGTGTGTGTGTGTGTGTGTGTGTGTGTGTGTGTGTGTGTGTGTGTGTGTGTGTGTGTGTGTGTGTGTGTGTGTGTGTGTGTGCCTTACGTGGAAGGTTGTGTGCCGGGCTGGCAACTCTACACTGTAAAACTCCATTGCCAATCATGAGTGGACAGGTGATCTACTGTGGCAACCCCTTACTAGAAAAGCTGACAGAAGAAGAAGCATATAGAGAGTTAGTCTCTTGAATTCCATCACTGGTGCCTAGCAGGTTAAAGTTGAAAAAGTGGACTTAAATCTGATTCACTAACCAGTTTACCAGACACAGCCTAGCCTGAAGACCATACAAGGAATATGCAGTGCTGACTTGGGTATGAACATTCATCATTTACATTTGGACTAAAGCTACATTCTGACCACTTTCAGAAACTTTGGCCTAGCACCTGAAATTCCCTTTTTGCTACTATCTCTCTGTCTTTCTCTTTGTGAAACATAATGTCTTCCAATGCTCCTTATCCATAGTAACTGCCTTTCAAGCAAAATATTATTTACACACACACACACACACACACACACACACACACACACACACACACACACACACACACACACACACACAGTTCTCAGATAAGGATGGAGAATTCTTCAGTCACCCACATCTTTCTTCCTTGCAGTTTAGTATAGCCAAATGAAATAACAATAAGCACAGAATGGTAGTGTGCTTTTAAGAGGCCTGGCTTTCGGGGATGGATGCTACAGTTTGACAGACTACAATGCTAACTGGGGGCAGAGTCAATAAAGCCTATAGTAAAAGTGTACATGATATATATTCAGTAAAATTCTTATCACATTTTTATGCTTTCTAGACACTCAGAAATATTACACTTAGTGTACATGTTGTCTACACTTTGTGGTAACCCTTAGGAATCCCTGTCAATATTTAAAGCTGCAAGAATATCAGTAGAAAAAACTAAAATTAGGAGAAAGAAGGTGTGAGTTATGTCTGTACTGTCTGTTCACTCAGAACAGTGTACACTTAGTGTGCACTTAATGTATGTGTTATTGAATCCTGGGGAATATCTACTGATAAAAAATAACACATAAATAAATGAATACTGCCCATAAAATCTCCTTCTGTGCAGAGTCTGCATGTCCTCCCTATGGTCGTGTGGGTTTCCTCCGGGTGCTCCAGTTTCCTCCCACATCACAAAGACATGCTGTAGGTGGATTGGGTACTCTAAATTGGCCCTAGGCATGAGTGTGTGTGTGTGTGTGTGTGTGTGTGTGTGTGTGTGTGTGCGCCTTACGTGGAAGGTTGTGTGCCGGGCTGGCAACTCGACACTGTAAAACTCCATTGCCAATATGAGTGGACAGGTGATCTACTGTGGCAACCCCTTACTAGAAAAGCTGACAGAAGAAGAAGCATATAGAGAGTTAGTCTCTTGAATTCCATCACTGGTGCCTAGCAGGTTAAAGTTGAAAAAGTGGACTTAAATCTGATTCACTAACCAGTTTACCAGACACAGCCTAGCCTGAAGACCATACAAGGAATATGCAGTGCTGACTTGGGTATGAACATTCATCATTTACATTTGGACTAAAGCTACATTCTGACCACTTTCAGAGACTTTGGCCTAGCACCTGAAATTCCCTTTTTGCTACTATCTCTCTGTCTTTCTCTTTGTGAAACATAATGTCTTCCAATGCTCCTTATCCATGGTAACTGCCTTTCAAGCAAAATATTATTTACACACACACACACACACACACACACACACACACACACACACACACACACACACACACACACACACACACACACACACACACACAATTCTCAGATAAGGATGGAGAATTCTTCAGTCACCCACATCTTTCTTCCTTGCAGTTTAGTATAGCCAAATGAAATAACAATAAGCACAGAATGGTAGTGTGCTTTTAAGAGGCCTGGCTTTTGGGGATGGCTGCTACAGTTTGACAGACTACAATGCTAACTGGGGGAGAGTCAATAAAGCCTATAGTAAAAGTGTACATGATATATATTCAGTAAAATTCTTATCACATTTTTGTGCTTTCTAGACACTCAGAAATATTACACTTAGTGTACATGTAGTCTACACTTTGTGGTAACCCTTAGGAATCCCTGTCAATATTTAAAGCTGCAAGAATATCAGTAGAAAAAAACTAAAATTAGGAGAAAGAAGGTGTGAGTTATGTCTGTACTGTCTGTTCACTCAGAACAGTGTACACTTAGTGTGCACTTAATGTATGTGTTATTGAATCCTGGGGAATATCTACTGATAAAAAATAACACATAAATAAATGAATAAAGCCCATAATCTCTCAAAAGTAAATAAATAAAAACTTTCTTTGACAATAAATAAGCTAAAAACTTTTACAGATTAAATGTATAAAGGGTAAGATTGATGCAAAAAGAAGAGAAACATAATCAGTTTTACAGACAAAGTACTTAAAAATTTGTGACTATGCTACATAACTCCTGTACTGAAAAGATGCTGAACTCTTATCTATGCTATGTATTTAAAATAATATGTGGTTAGATTGCAAAAAAGCCAGCTTAACATAAATGTGGATACCAAGATCTCCCAAGCAAGACTGACCAACACTGATTTCAGCTTCATGTTTATACATGTTTTAGCTTATCTCTTGTTTGCCACAGAGCAAGAGTTATAACCTAATAGGTTTTCCGTACATTCAGAAAGAGCTATTTAAAAAGTGAACATGAGTTCACACAAAACTGTTAGCCATTTGTATAATTAACTGTTAGCATCTGGTCCCTTTCATATTTCTGGTTCAGACATTCTTTGATCCAGTTTTACAGTTTTCCCAACCATTTAAATGCAATAATTTACTTATTTACTGTGAAACTGCATTTTCTGCATAAATACTACAGAGTAAGGTTATGATTTTCAAACATATTTTCTTATCATACTATGTGAAAGAACAAATACAAATACATTTGTCCTGTCACACTCAGCACATGTTATGCAACAATTTGGTATGACATAATTTTCAAATCTTAAATATCAATTACAAATGTGCTACTGTCTGATTAAAAAATACAGCCATTGCATTTTTAGCCAGTTTTCTCTACCCTGGCATCATGATGTGTAATTATACTTATTTTCTCATTTAATCCATTCTTCCAAATGCATGCTATCTCTTCAACTACTTATTAGCAAATGATCCACACCTTTGTATGTAAGCACAGCTTTCCCCTATTAGAAATGGTTGGCTGTAGGCTTATTAGATGTTGTCAAGGTTGCTTGTGTTTTTTTTTTTTTGCCTATTTTCAGGTAACAGCAAACAGTTGGTGTTTCTATATGTGTGTAGAGACTAAAACATACATATAGCCCCACAAGTTCAGCAGTCTCTGGAAAGTGGTGTTGTCCCCATCTATTGCTTCAACAGTCATCTAAGAAATGGAGACAGAGAAATGCAAAGTGTAATTCACTGACACATCCTATTTCCTGTCAGAAAAAATGTCTGGGTTTAATTTTTTTATAAACGGAGAGAATGGAATATAGTAAGTGTTGGAGTTGTGCACCTCAAGCAGGGGCATGTTATATGTCCAGGGAATGTCAAAGAACTCACCTGAGTTAAGAGAAGCCTTAAAAGATTTTTTTCCTGACAAATCCAATGGACATGAAAATTCACAGGACTGTGTACACAGCAACAACATACACAATAGACCAGACATGAAATACAGATCAGAAACAGGTTTATGTTGCTAAAGGTTTTAGCTAAGGAATGGAAATCACCTGTCTGCAGGATGTTAATGAACTTAAATGTAGAACTGTATAAATTTTTGACATGCAGTCAAAAGTATTATAAACTTAAACATGTTTTTTAATGTCAGCTGAATGGAATTTAATCATTTGACTATTAAAACTGTTATCCTGCTGCATGAAATAGTACCGCTTTCATTCTGATTACTGTATAATATTCATATACGAGCATTCTAAAACTGAATAAAATATAAAATGCAAAAAAAGTGTTTAAAATGTCTGACAAATTCTAGATGACACTTCAGCTGGGGCTGATTCTGTGCTATTGTGGATAACTGCAAGAAGTTAATGAATCAAACGATCATCCTCAAACAGGGACAAGTGTCATTGGTATGAAATATTAAATACTTCTGTTCAGAAATGAACAACCAACCAGGAAAGCAAAAGCAATGTTTTGGCATTATTCTTATCTATCTGTCTATCTAGTGAAAGCTCTGTAACTACTGTATGAGTGCATGAAACCATTGTCAAGATCCATGAACAGTGCTTACCCATATACACCTAGATTGTGTTGTTTCAGGTATTTCTGACATTTACCCATAGAGTTCCCTTATATCTAGTAACTGTTACCTTGATGTAAATTGGAAAACTGGGGTATATAGTGATGGTAAAGTGGAGTCTGAAGTGCTATACTCAAAACTCAAAGTTTGTGAAACGTTCATTGCCATTGCCACCAAAAATCTTAGAGACCTTTGCATAATGTCCACAGTAATTCATTTGGTACTGCCAAAGTACCTGATTTTTTCAGACCTGTCTCATTTCTATCTATACTCACAGTGCGAGCAGTAAAGTTTTGTCCACTCGAATATAAAATCATTTTGAAAAATGTAGACATCTTTGTAAACTGCGTCAGACAAAGAAAATGTCAAACATATTCGTACACTCACTCACAACAGCATACTTAAATGTATAGTTAGAATAAGACTAAATGATGTGTTTTTCATTGATACCATTAAAGATTTTGTAACTGCACTATAACTGGTCTGTACTGGTCATACATGGCTTACATCTTGAAACGGTTTGAACATGTTAATGAAAAATGAAAGTGAGAAGGACGGATTTCATTTTCATTGTTTGCAGGCTAAGAGAATGTTTAAGATATGGGGATATATAGAATGCCTTATTAAAAGTGGAGTCACAGTGGCACTTTAAACTACACAGGTGTGGATTTCCTGATTTAAATGACTATTTCAGTTTATTTCCATACTTAAGATGCAGAGTAATTAATGGGTAGTATCATGGTGCTTATCTATATAAATTGTTCTCAAAAGTGTAAAGAAGAGAGCAGACTGCTGGAGTATTTCACTGGTCAGAATCTGCTAATTGTTTCAATTCATAATTTTCCACTATTGAGTGTGCTGGAGTTTCCTTACATCTGCGATAATTGTAGTCTGAAAAGTAGCTAAGCACATACAAATATGTTTGAAATGCACAAGAAACTAGTTATGGATGTTCCAACATTAAAATATTAGGAAGTAAATCATTTTTTTTTCAAATTGGTACTTCATGTTCAACCACAATTATGTGAATAAGCTATATTTATTGCAAATAGAATTTTACAGACTGGTACAGGAACTTTGATCATGCAAGATAATGTGCCATGTTATAATTGACAGTATTCCCCAGTACAAATGGCAGGTCTTTACAAGATATCTGCATGAGAAGAATTCAAATGTACTCCCTCCCCCCCATGCACACACACGCACACACATCTATCTATTTATCTGTCTATTTAAAACACCACACTATTCACAATCCGAGAGACTAGCGGAGACACATATTCAGTGAAGAAATAATATAAAAAAACAGTAGCAAATGGCACTGTCATCTCACAATGGTGGAATACATAAATAGTCCATTACGTCGCCTCAGTCTCACACAAGATAAGTTTGTAATGGGATGAAGGCTGAAAAGTAGACTACCCACTTCCTTCACATCGCTAAGACCTGAAAAAAAAATCGAAGTAAGAAAACTGATGGGAAAAGAGCAGCAGAGAAAGAACTGCCATCATTATAGACACTGCAAAAAACTACCAAATTAACAGTTTGGAGTCAGCGTAATAACACAAAATCCACAGGAAAGTTTGCAGCGTGAAGCTGAAGTAGGTGATGAAGCAGTCAAGGCAAAATCCTGTGCATCCCTTGGGATTAATTGAAAGCTATATAGAAGAAATCACAGATATTTGCTTAAGGAAAAAAAAAAGCATCAAAGTCAAGTTCCAGGAAGGACAGCAGCTGAAATGTCACAACTGATCCTGTTGCAAAAAATAAATAAGTAAACAAATAAAAATAATATAAAATAAATATTGTTAAGAATGTTGATAGTTAAAACCTGCTAGAGCTGTCCAAAAAAGAAGATTAGAAGTTCAGTGCAAATAGTCCTGATAAATGTGTCATATATGGTAGACCAATGAAGAAACCAAAGAGATAGATGCACTATCCAGACATAGAAATGATACTAAGAACTGAAACATTTTATTATATTTTGAATATATATATATATATATATATATATATATATATATATATACAGATATTTGATTTTGATATAATTAGACATAATAAGATTAGTATAGTGTTCAGAGTTAAGGATAATTTTAAGGAATCAGTATAGTGCAGTTCTTCCAGTGTGTGTGTGTGTGTGTGTCTGTCTGTGTATTTGTACAAGAGTGTGTCTAAAAAGAAACTCATTAAAATCCCATTTCATGGAATTTGCTCCATAATGGTCCCTTCAGAAATGTTAGTTCACATTATCCAAGCATTGTGAGGGCCTTTATCTCCCAAGCCTCAAACCAATGCAAACATACCCCAGAGATGCATCATTTCTGTGTAAGGGGGTAAAACATAATAATATGGGAGTTTGATGGCAATGACCCAATAATGAGGACCGTGCACATTGTACTGATCCATAAATATATATATATATATATATATATATATATATATATATATATATATATATATATGTGTGTGTGTGTGTGTGTGTGTGTGTGTGTGTGTGTGTGTGTATATATGCACATACATATATATCTTTATGCAACTATATATATATATATATATATATATATATATATATATATATATAGGTCTGCTTCAATAGACCAAAATACCACTTACCCAAAATTCAGAAAACTGAGACAAAAAGGCTGACAGTACGAGAACACCAATGTCCCGGAACACCGACTCACAACTCCAGGTAAGTAAACAGCGCTTGGCCATCCTTTCAAACTTTGCCCCTTACCCTACCCATGAAGAAGATGTTGCCAAAGCTAAACAGAACACTCTCTAAAAGAGAGCAGTCCCCAACAAATAAGCTAAGCAAACACTTACTTCTCCTCCATCTCATAAATACTGCAAAGCCACACAACTCAGTTGAAAGTCACCAGGAAAAGCAGGTCTAAGCCTAGAAGACTAAGTTTGATTCCACACAAGGAAATGTCTTAGTCATGGGTGACTCTGTATACAGGTGCTGTGCTTACCAGTCTGAACAAGAACAGAGTGAATGCAAGTTGCTTTTCGAGTGCCAGGATCCATGATGTCAGATGAACCCTAAGGTCTTTTAAGCTAGAAAAATATAATTACAACCATGTAGGAATGAATGGCCTGAGGCACCCCACCTACAGGGACATACAGAGAGACATTCAGAAAATTAATAAATGTACATTACATGCAAGGAAGATGCTGATCTTGAGTGGTATCTTTCCTGTTTCCCATGAATGATACGCAATTACCAAAACAAGATAATTTACTCACTTATCTAAAGGAAAATAGTTTTTTATTCATGCATGTCCAAGGGTCAGCTCCCAGTGTTCTCTCCTGTCTATCTGATGAATCTGGGCATCTTGGGGCAATGTAGAAATTGTGTCATGTACACAGACAACCCTCTCCTCTTACTACCCAACACTACAACCTGTGAGAGATGCACTTATCTAGCCAAACTGGAAGTAAAGCTGTCTCCAACCAAGACTGAACTTGACAGTCAAGAGGAGAAGGTAAACACTTGCACCATACCACACTCATCACATAATCTTACTAAATCTACACCACCAAAATCCATGCATAGAAACACAAAAACATTCATGGAGGCTTTCAATAATAATCTTCTCAAGCAACAGAGACCTCCAAAGCAGGAATGCAAGCAACCTCCACCCCCCAACGCAACCCAAATGACACATAGCCTGCAGACACAGTGTGCCACTCAACCACAGCCAATAAGGCAAAACAACATACCCAACACACTAGTCATAGGTGACTCTATAATCAGGCACACTGATGTCCCACTCACCCGGCTAAACAAGGAGAAGATTACTGTCAGCTGCCTGTTGGATGCCAGGATCCGCCACATAACCCACGCACTCAAGTCACTCCACAAGTACAAACATGACTCTGTCATTGTCCATGTTGGTGTGAATGACCTGAGATGTACCTCCCTGGACAACATGAAAAGAGGCATGGAAGAGCTCTCTGATCTTGTAGCCCAGGCAGGTATGACCCTAGCCCTGAGTAGCATCCTGCCATCATCCAGAGTGATACCGCAGTACAAGGGCAAAATGATTGACTTCAACAATTGTCTAAGCTTCTGGTGTCATTCTAAAGGGATCCAGTATCTGTCTGCCTGGGATGACATGGTCGACAGACCACGATGCTTTGCCAGAGATGGCCTGCACTTATCACCCCTGGGATTCTGGATACTGGCTAAGGTTCTTGCCGCCCCTATAGTGCTTTTTTTAGGCAAGGTTCAAATGACAAATTCACCACCATAACAGGAACACGCAAGCAAAAATTGCGGGTGATGCTACTCAATGCTAGAAGCCTAAATCTCAAAATGCACTCACTCGAGGCACTCCTTAAAATGGAGAACATCAATATCTGAGACCTGGTTTAAGGCTCCAGAGATCACCCTTGCACTGCCAGGCTATAACTCCTACCACACTTTTCGGCCATGTAACCTGGACCGGAACAACAAAGGTGGAGGTGTGTCCATATTCATTAAGGATATCCACACCTCCAGGCTAGTTGCTCAGCATAATGCATCTGAGGTTATCCAAGTGCAACTAACTCTGGGCAAAACTGAAATCCAAATTGTAGCTTGCTACAGATCCCCCACCATGCCCCAGGATTCCCACTCCTCTTTTCTTGATGTACTGGAAAATATTATGGTTCAACCAAACACCCTAATAATGGGTGATTTCAACTACCCCACCATTAACTGGGAAAATTCCTAATGTACCAACTCCTTCGCTCAGTGCTTTCTGGAATTCATAAACTCCAATGCCCTGGATAAACTTATCCACACCCCCACCAGGGGCAACAATATCCTAGATCTAGTCATTACCAACATGAGTGACCAGTGTTCCACACCTGAAATCAATGCCTCATTGGTCCAATCCGACCATAAGTTAATCACCCTAGACATCCACATCCTGCCCCCACCTCCCATTAAGGAAACCACGGTAAAAAATGTCTCCAAAGCCAACTTCATGCTTCTTAAGACAGAAGTGGTGAACTTCATGACACCCATGCAGATGGACAATACAGTTACGATTACTGAATCCTACACAATTGCACTTTATAAGCACTTACATGAGTGCATGGATCATGCTATCCCAACAGAACCAATACACTATCCTCCAAAAAAAGGAAGCCAATCTGGTGGTCCCCTGCCATAAACAAATTGTACAACAGAAGGAAGAAACTGTTGCAAAAGATAGCAAAATCCCATGAGTGGAGGAGCTCCCTGGTCAGCCTCAGTAAGAAGCTGCGATCCCTGATAAAATCCTCCAAAGCTAGTTACGAAAACAAAATCACCACTGATTCTAAAGACAACCACAAAGCATTCTACAGCTATGTCAAGAATCTCAATGGCAACACTCAGATCCGCTCTGAGTTACAGCACAATGGCACTGAATATACAGACCCAATTGATATTGCCAACATCCTGGCAGATACGTTCAGTGCTAACTTTACCCCCCTCTCACCCCCTAAAGGGCCCATCTCTATACTGGAAGAATGCAAAGTTCCTGTAATCATGGCTACACAGGTAAAAAAACACACTCTCCAAAGCCAAGAACACAGTGTCCATGGGACCAGACAACATCCCAGGCTGCGTTCTACATGAACTACAGAACAAACTGGCACCCCACCTAAGTACCATGTTCAATCATAGCCTCACCTCAGGCTTTGTGCCCATTGAATGGCAAACATAGACGGTTATCCCACTCCACAAGGGGGGAGCCACCATGGACCCCGGGAACTACCGCCCCATGAGCCTGACGAGCCTAGTCTGCAAGGCCATGGAACGTATCATCATGGAACTTATAAACAAAGACATTGCTAATCTCCAAACTCTGGACCCCCACCCAGTTCGGGTTTGTAAAAGGGAGGTCATGTCTCCTAAACCTGATAGACTTCTTTAAAGCAGTCACCAAAGTATTAGATGAGGGTAAGGTGGTTCACACAGCCTATCTAGATCTTGCCAAGGCTTTCGACACCATCCCCCACTCTGGAATTATAGATAGACTCACTAAACTAGGTATAAATCCCTATGTCTCAAGATGGGTTGCCAACTGGCTCACTGACAGAACCCACACTGTGAAAGTAGCATCCGACTTCAGACCAATGACAAGTGTAGTACCACAGGGTTCAGTCCTGGGGCCTCTCCTGTTTGGTATCTACTTCTTTGAAGTACAAGGCTAACACAGAATGTATTTGGCTAACGAAGTTCACAGATGACTGCAAACTAGGAGCCATAATCAAAACTCCTAATGATGTGGACATCCTACAAAAGGGCCTCACTGAGACAGATGCCTGGTGTCAAAGCCATGGCCTCAAGCTCAATACCAAAAAGTGCATTCTCATCCCCTTTGGGAAAAACCCTGTACCCATGAACTACAATATAGGCAATAGTATACTTAACACCGAAAGTGTGATAAGAGACCTTGGAACAAAGGTGGACAGTAGTCTCTCCTTTGATAATCACATCACCACAGTAAGGAAATCCTTCTATGTGGCACACCTCATCACAAAAGGTTTCTCATCCAGAAAAAAAGAGGTCATTGTTCCCCTCTACTCATCACTCATTAGACCCAATATAGAGTATAACGCCCCTTTTGGTATGTACCTCACAAGACATCTACAACAACTAGAAAGGCTGCAGAAATACCTCACAAAGAGGATTACTGGCCTCAAACAGATGCCCTATGCAGACCGTCTCAAAAAACTCCAGCACATATTGCGTACTCAGAGGTGATCTCTGCCTAACATACAAAGCTATGTCAAACTCAGAGCTGTTGGACATGCTCCACTTAAAGAAATCCCAATCCCTCTGAACTACACGCTCTAAGGACCTAAACCTTGTCACCACAATAAACAGAACATGCCGGAGGGATGGATTCCTGTCCCAGAGACTTCCCATACTCTGGAATAAACTACCTATCTATATAAAACAAAGCTCCTCATTAGCACTCTTCAAGAAAAATCTTGATGATTGGATGAGAAATAGGAAATTCACTCCGGGGATCACTTCTGTGGCTCTGCTCGACAGTGGCACAGGAAAATAATTTTCTTGGGTGGCAAAAGCCAGGGTACCTTTTTGGCTGGGCTTGTATAGGCCCTAGGGCCAATAGCCCAGTACCTACCTATGAACTTATGGCTATGTAGGTGGTGCCATTCTAAGGGAATCTATTATTTGTCATATTGGATGAGATGGTAGATAACACTTCCCGTTTCACCAGGGATGGATTACACTTCTTATACCAAGGCTTCCATACACTGTCTAAAACCTTTTCTGCCCCTATACAGACTTTTTGGTAGAGTCCCACACTGGATAAACCTATCAAGTAAATTCAGACTCCAGCACCAAAAACACCACAGTGGTACTACCCAGTTCAAAGAGGCCAAATAGAGAGATGCCTGAACTTGAGGCCCTCCTGCAGCTGAAAAACATTCATATCTGTCTTGATACTGAGACATGGTTTCATTGCAGTGACAGCACTCTCTCTGTACCAGGATTTAACACCAATCCTGCCTTTAAGCTGTTGGATAGCTATTATGAAGTATCTATATTGGTCATAAACACTCTCACCTCATATCAAATTACTCATGAACCTAACTTAGAGCTCTTGTAGATCCAAATTACCCTAAGGAAGTCCATCTATTATTTCATTGCTAGTTTAATTCCTCCAAGTCTTTTGGATTTCTAATACCATGACAGGAATGGACCCCATTCCTAAGTCAGAGTATTATTAAAGTTTGTGACATTAGTATTCTTTCAACCTTTGATATTAGCCAAAAGTGTTCTTCGCAGCACCAGCAATGTGACAGAATTGACTCCTCCTGCAGTTCATATGGAGTTACATGTATCACTATCCTTCTTCCACTTTGTGCTCATTTCTGCCTGCAAATCCTGGCATTTTAAGACTTTGAGTCTCTCTGTACATAAAACATTGTAATCACTGGGCATAGCAATTTCTGTGATCAATGCTACTTTTGTCTTCTTTTCATGGATTATTATATCTGGTTTTCTTGCAGCTATTCTTTGAACTGTGGTAATGAGTGATCCCATGTGATGTTATCTTCAGCATTCTCTATACTGCTTTGTGGTTCATGTTTCCAATACTTCTCAGCTCTTTCAATATTGTAACATCACCACAATCCCAAATGCAACAGTCTTGCCACATTATGATCACACCGACAAACTGAAAAAGTAAAAACTACAAAAACAACAAAAAATGTCCAGTAAAAACAGAAACATTCTTTATTACACAAGCTCTAGCACCTCGGCAAAACACTTGCCTTCAAGGAATACAAACATCAAACTAAATCACATTTTATACTCTACACAGAAACTAATAGCCAGTTAAATAAACAATTACATAATTAAGAACAGATCACTCATATTAACAATTTCCAAGAACATTCCACATTTAAATCACTTGGGGTCAGTCTGTTATATTTTAAAATAAAAACAGATTCCTTATAAAGCAATTTTGTCTTTATATCTAAACATTCCAATTCTTGAATTACTTGTTCTAGAATTGTGCCTCTTAAAGAGTCAGGATTGCTGCCATGACAGGAACTAAAACGAACAGCTTGAGGGCTACTTTCCTTCTTATTTCTTGTATGCCTTAGATGTTCCTGTAACCTAACTTTAAAGGATCTTTTACTCTCCCTATACAAAACATGTCACAGGAACATTTTAGGGCATAAATAACACTTTCTGAAGAGCAATAATATCGATCACTGGGGTAAAAAGAAACCCCATTAATTTTGCTAAATTATTAACAACATGTTTACAAACCGAGCAGTTACCACATCTGAATGTACCCTTTACACATATCTCCCTATACAAATTCTCACTTGGTTTGATAAATTTACTATGAACAATAATATCTTGTATACCTTTACCTTTTCTATAGGAAAACACTGTTATAACATATACATTTTTCACAAATTCTTTAAATCTGAGGAGAATACTCCAAAATTTCTTAACAATATCTACCATTTGACTACTAAACACACTAAAAGTGCTTACTACATACATCTTCCTATGCTGAAGTCTACCCCCACCCTACTATTACTATTAAACCCAACTTTACCATGATAATTGATAATAACAGTTTTAAGTTTATCCAGAGTCTTCAAAATAACCTTATACCCTCTTTCTAAGAACATAATTACTGTTCTATAAATTTCCATATCTAACTCTGCCATATCATTACACAACCTATACACCTGTAGCAGCTCTCCATAAGGGAGTGCTTCCAACCGGTGGGGGAGATGACAACTGGAACCATGTAAAAAATTATTCATCTGCTGAAATTTACAATGAATTCTAGTTTTAATTTTACCTTCAGAAAGTCCCTATAGATGTACATCCAGAAATATAACCGAGTCTCCATAATTGTTTACTTGCCACATTATTATGCCTTTCAGTATACATGCCCTCTGCCATTAGTGTATCACAGGCAGGAACAAGATGTGTGACTGTTTCCAGTTCTGTTTTAAAGAACCTGCATTTATCTGTTTCTTCCACATGTTTAATCAACTTTGTAAACCAGCGTATATGCAGTCCACGGTCCTGGTCTGCCAAAATTAACCTTTCATCTTTTGGTTTAAATTCACCTCTTGTTAACCATTCCTGTATCACATCCTGAGTGGCATGAGGTTGCTCCAGGAGTTTTCTGCACTTGCAATTATATTTATTGTGGCTTTTCCACATTTCTTGCCTACTTACCTGGTCCTTCTCCTGAAATTCTTTGTTTTTTTGGCACATTCAGTTGCTGTCTGATTTTTGTCTACTTCTGGTTTGATTTCCATTCCCACTTGACACCAATATGCTTCTGCTAAACTAAGCAGGGAACAGCACTCTATACCAGTGTTTAGCACCAATTCTGCAATCACTGCTAAATATAGATCCTCAACAATGTCTCTCAAAGATTGTGAAAATTACCTGAACACCAATGAGGGGTAAATTATCAAACCAGAACCCTTCTAGCTGGAGGATTTCAATTACCCAAGCAATACCTGCCGACTTATAACTCTAAAAATTGGTATGTTCAGAGTCACCTGTACATTGTTAATAGCAATGCACATGACAAAATTGTCAATCTACCCACGTGTGGCTCTAATATTCTTGACTTAATACTTACCAACCTAACCCTTGCCTGTACCCCATTCCAGATCTTTTCAATCCTTTTTAAATTTATTTATTTTTTATTTATTTAACATTTGTTAACTGAGAAAGTCCGACTTGGAATAAAACCAATTTTCAGCAGAGGCCCGGGGAGAAATGCTCCAAATGCATGTCTTTGTAGATCTGACCATTATCAGCCATTTCTGTGTCAGGCCTAATGCTACCATCATATCACAAAATGAAATTATCTTTTGGGACTTTTCCAGGTCAGACTTACTTCAGCTTGTAGAAGACCTAAGCCAAATTCCCAACATTCCTCCACAAATTGGTGTGAGTGGGCTTTCGCATTTACCAACAGCTTTTACCAGCACCTAAACAACTGTTTAGAAAAGTCACCCTAAAACTAATGGCAAAGTAAATTTAGGATTAAGTTCTGGTGGAACTTGTTAGCTGTATAACCAAAGAAGGAAAGTAATGAAATGTAAGAAACCACTATCCACTTATTTCAGGATCACAATTAAACATGCCAGCAAGAATCTTAAAAGCACTATTAAAAACGTAAAGCAGAACATGAGTTTAAGTTCACTACACATATAAAAAAAATAATGTTTCAGTTATGCCAGGAAATTAAAAAATAATATCCTACAATGCACTGTGGCCATTTCAATGGGTTCCTATTATGTTATGGAAAAATAACGTAATCAAACGGCCAAAACATTGAAACGGCCGCATTTCAAAGTTCGCATTGTGGGATCGCAGTACAGTGAAGATTGGGATAGTTGCTCTTTCCTCACTGTAGTGCGATCTCGGAGTTGGAATATATATATATATATTTAGCAGGGGTGTGGGGGGCACAGCCTCCCCACAATAAAAGTTTCTAAATGCGGCCATTTCGATGTTTTGGCCATTCGATTGTTATCTTTTGATAATGTAATATGAACCCCATTTCAATAATATCACATGTACTGATTCAAAGGATATCACCAGTGTATTAGCAGACAAATTTAGTGTTAACTTTGCCCTGTACATTCATATTTTTGTGACCATTATCCCTGAAAATGTATTTTCTTCTGAAATCGCAATAACACATTCTTAGAATCCCTGTCAAATGTTAAAAATAATATTTTAAGGGACAAGACAATATACCAGGCATCATTCTATTTAGTGCCAAATATGTATGATCAGACCACTTCTTAAACTCTTCAGTCTCTGCCTGTCTATGGGGCGACTCCTGATGTCTGGAGAATAGCCAGTGTCATCCCACTATAGAAGAGCGGCTCCTTTATATCCCAAGGCAGTTATAGACTTGCCATCTTTATCAGTTTTATATGCAAAGCCGTAGAATGTATAATAGCAGAACTCATTGTTACATAAAAAGGCAACTTATCTGATCAAGATCCCAATCAACTTAGCTTTCTAAAGGGCAGGGCCTATTTTCTGAACATAGTAAACTTCTTTTTAAAGGTTACAGAGGCTGTGGACAGTGGCCACATAGTGGATGCTACTTATCTTAACCTGGTCAGAGCTTTTGACACTATGTCCCATGCTGGAACTGTTGAAACAACTTACGCAAATTTAATGCAAACACCTGTGATGTTGGTTAGATTTCATGTTGGTTATCCAACAGATCCCAAGTTGTGAAAGATGCTGGTTCCCTTGCTGAATGAAAAAATTGTAACTAGTGGAGGTAGCTCTGGAATCAGTCCTGGGCTTTTTTATGTTTAGCATTATTTTGTAGACATCCAAACCTTGATTGGTGACCCTATATTTTAACATCAAGGGAAGTGACAGTATAAGTCTAGACAATGAGCAACCTATCTGTGAATGCAGAGGATGGGTGTGGAGTCAGCAGGATTGTTTCAATGGCTCCTGTTCTATCACCCCATAGTCCATTTATTATTCAATTGAGGTGAGAGCCCATGCAGTCACCATGTAACTGATGTAAGCAAGAGTCAGGTATTAGAGATTATGCCAGTTTGCAGATCTTATGGAATGCCATATCCCCATTCATCAGCAGCTTGTGTTCTGCATGATAGCTGCTCTCAGTATGTTTGTACATATTACCACACACGCACAACCTGCCAGCTAAGGAGTGCATTGCTATGCAGCATGGGCATGCTAGAATCTGTGCTGCAGTGATGTAGTTGCAAGGCTCTGGGAACATAAATGCAGACAACCGAGCTGCTTCCCTGCCTCAGAATTGGTGTGCAGGCATCAGCTGATTACTCCCATCCTCACATGCCTGGTCCCTCCAATTTCTGTATAGGGAGTTGAACATGGGATATCTGAGATGCAGTTAAGGCTTTAACCACAGGGCTGGGATTGTTATCAAGGGTCTCCTCTCCCACCTCTTATGTTAAAACATAGGCACGTTTTCTGGAGGCACTGCACAATCACAATTCCGCTGTGCTGAGATTTGGCCAACTAGTAGTGGTGTGCCACAGGAATTTCACAAATATAATGCAAAGGGCAACTGTAACTCAGTGGAAAACACAGCCTTCTAGGTTGCCTTGCTCTAGGCAGTGATAGAAAGGTTTTGAGAAGGTTTCTAAGGTACATAGCTTTCCTAACTGTAACAGTATATCAATGAAATATGTAAATGACTCATCTGTGAGAAGAGATGCACTGAGACAGTAAATGGGCAGAACCTAGCTGTAATTCATTAAATAATGTTACATCTGGCCCTAAAACCTTGGGGCTGCTGTCTTTTAAAAATCATCTGTAGAATCACCTCAGAGTCATAAGGTATTTGTCATATGGAGAATTATCCTAGAGCAATGGAGCACCTCCCAGTTAAGAGTCATAATGCACCATGCTACTAGGTACAGCCATAACTAGGGCAGGGTAATGGTGGCAGTTGCCCTTGGTGCAAGCTGTTAGGGAGCATGATTGGTAGGTATTTAGTGGAGGAAATTGCAATACCAGCATAGTGGCATTTAATTAAAAAAACACACAGATATTTCTGCTTAATAAATGAATGCAAAACTGCATTACTGCATTCATCTCAAACTCAGTACATGTTAATTATTGTCGCAATGTACTTATTCCAGTTGTAGCAATCCTTGTAGTTAAATACAGGAATGAAGGTTTTTTTTTCTTCAGCTTTGGGAAGATTCTTTTCCCCTCTGCTTTGAGTTAAGGGGATTCTAGTTTGTTAAATGTTTACGACACCAGATAACCTAGCTGCAATTTTGCTACTATAGGCAATTACAAATTAGTATTAATCCCTTGCACCAGTTTGTGCTAAGTTTTGATAATGGCTGTGCACTGTCAATATTGCATGATAAAAATCATTATAAGTGACTTAGGCTGATTTGTACTATATTAAACATCTTTAAGGATCCTGCCCAAACATTTGTCTTACTTCTCCTCTCTGTTTTCTTTTGTTTTGCACAATGGATACTCTTCTTGCAATCTGTATTCCTTTGTTACATGTCAAGGCTAAAAGTGTCATTCCATTTACAAGGTTGTCAAATATACTTGAGACATTTGTATTTACACAATCCGTTAACTGGCATACAACACTGATCCCATTGGATCAATTTCAGTTTTAGCCCAGAATGTGAAAATGCATAAAGTAGAAAAAAATAAAAATAATTTATACAATAAAGGGCATACTAAAAAAATAAATAGTTAATATACAATATAAAAGAAATATTTAAGAAGGTAGTCAACATACACCACTATTCACATCAGTTAGAGCAGTGCCATGCTAGGAGTTAGAGAAGAGATGGTATAGTGAAAATGATAGGTAGTATGTACCGGAGATTAGAGTCTAGATTATGTGGCCTGAAGCAGAACATTTACAAGCAGCTTGTGTTGTAAGATGTTCTTTAAGTTATGTCTGACAGGAACTGGAAGAGTTAAAGAGTTCTTTTACATCTGAGGGAATATTTCTGCATAGCTTGTGTACAATGCTAGAAAGGGAGTTATTAAATCAGTAAAGTCTGGATTTAGGCAATTGCAAGAGAGGCCCTGTCTGGTTATGAGATCTAAGGCTATATGATAGAGGCTTTCTAAGGAAGCTAGAGGAAAGAGAAGGGCAGGAGTTTTTTTTTCAGGAGCCAGAAAAAATGGAAGACAGTGAGTAGATTGGCTTGTTGCTAAACCAGCAGCCTGTTGGCTTTAGCTTGTATAAGACAGTGGTGTTCATACTTTGGGGAAAGGGTAATGAAGTGGCAGATGGAGTTGGAGATTGAATGATGGTAGAGTTTCTTTTGGAGGCTGATGCTGCAAGAGGTAGGCTGTACTCAAGTTAGGCTAGAAGAAGCCCTTTGCCAATAGGATTTCTAGCTGAGAAGAAGATAAAAGAGGAGATTTTGTTGGCTTAGAAGAGTCTTTTTTTGGGTGATTTTGAGATGATTGTGGAAGTTAAGTGACGGATCATGCCTGTCTCCTAGGTATCTAATGATGTTTACCTGCTCAATGGCATTGTTAGGGTGGTCAAGAATAAGAAGTGATTTGGGGTTATTTTGCCTTTTAGTGGTGGCTCCAAAGAGCATAGTTTTAGTTTTTGAAAAGTAATAGTTTTTTTTTTTTTGCTACTGAGTTAGTTAATGAAGGAGAGGAAATATTTTTGCAGATCATGTTGAATTGAAAGGATTATGTGGCTGGAAGAGAAGATAAACATGTTATCAACATATATTAAAACTGAAAAAATGATAGGTTGATGTAAGATTATTTATAAAACTGGAAAAAATAACAGGAGCCAGTATGGAGCTTTGTAGGACTCAATTAAGTAAGGTAGTGGTAACTTTTGTACTGTTTTGTTAAACTTTACTCCAGTAAATGTTGGTTGGATAGGTAATTTTGGAACCAGGGAATAGTGTCAGGGCCAAACTCAATATCAGTGAGGTTGTTAAATAGGATTGGATGGTCAACCAGGTCAAAGGCCTACAAAGTGGCTCCAGTAAAGAGACCTTTGTCCATAGCTAAAAGGGTATGATCAGTGAACATCTAATGTGCAGAGGAAGTGCTATGGCCAGACCAGACACCATGCTGCTTAGCATAATTTGAGAATTGATTATAGATAAGCATTTCTAAGATTTTATCAAGGGTAGGGAGGGTATGGATTGGGCAGCAATTTCTGGGTAGCTTGGGGTTGGATTTTTTGGGAGAGGTATGATTTTAGCTGCTTTCATTGGGCATACAGTTCTGAGTTAAGCAAAGGTTGTAGATATGTAGCAGAGTAGTAACAATGTGCTCCTTACATTGGAATATGAAACATAGGGAGAGAGTGTCTGTCCCTGCAGATGAGTCAAGTTTTAGGTTTACAAGCAGAGGTATAATATCTTCAGTTATGATCTGTTTAAAGTAGAAGAGCAGAGTATATGGGGAGGTGAGGGAGAGTTTGTGTTAGGAAGTGAAGTATGTGAGCTGATGGAGGGGGGGGGTGAATACTAATGTCTGAGGATGACAGAGAAGAGGAGGAAGACTGAGCATTGGGAGGAGTTTTATGAACTTCTAACTGGTTGACCTCTGCCAGAATTGTTTTAGGGTAGTGTAAAAGGGTTGATCGATGTGTTCTCATATGATGGCTCTTATGACATCTAATTGCTTGTTTGGACATGTTTTTGAGGAGAGTGTAGTATTGTCTGGTGGAAGGAGTTGGGTCAGACTTCCAAGGAATGCCATGCTTTCTCTCTGAGATATAGGAGGGATTTGAGTTCATGAGTGAGTCAGGTGTTTTTCTTGGGCTTGTACAGTCTTATGACTAGAGGGAAGAGGTGAGGCTTGTAGATTACAAAGAAAAATGGGTAAAGAGCTGGGCAGCATTGTTAGAGTTTAAGGAGGAGAGTAGCGGGTCCCAGATAAGACAGGATACATATGTTTTCAGTCTGGTAATGTTTGCTTGAGATTTATGGCAGAATGAAATGAGTTTTGGAAGGAAAAATCTTTAAGTACCTCAGCAGAGACATTAAAGCCCAAAGCTTGACAATGCCGGATAAACAAAACAAAACACAAAAAACAAATGAGATTCATATCAGAATAAGAATATACCAAGTATAGTTTATTTGTTTGTTTACTTGGATAATTGAGTGATGACAACCTGGACACATTGGCAATGAAAAATGTGATTTGTTCACAATGGAAAAGACATATATCTGATTCTTAAATTATAAAGTAGCAAGGTTCTTGTCAGATATCATGTGAATGATCTGCAATTGGTATGTGCAATATGAAGAAATAAGTTGTGTTTTATACAAGTAAAAACAAACAAGTTGTTATATATGCATCACAAAAGAACAAGCTGACATAAACAGAGTAGAAGGAAATGACAGCAAGTCTTATAGTTGTTCATTAAATGTACCCCTACCCAATATACTGACTTAGAACTGATATAAAAATGTAAAGCTGTTAATGGCATAGTGTTCATTACTGTACCATAAATGTAAGGGTGGATACAGAGAGTCGCTACTGGGTTACATTGTACTTGAGCTAACAATAGTTTTCTTTGTGAGCATCTGCACTGGTAAAAGGTTCACCCTTTAAATAGGAGACACAGATATTAAGGTGTCTTCTATATGAGATCACAGACTTTGTCAGAACTAACTAGTTTAGTATAAGGATTTACATATTTGCATATCTATATATATTTATTTTTGCCTTTCACTTCTGCTATTTAGTCAAAGTGAATGAATGTGTTATGTCTGATTTGTAATCATATTGGGATAGATATGCAGGCTTGCCAATAGCCCTAAAATTGTTGTATTTGTATGCTTCTTCAAGGTTGCTTCTCAGTTTCTTTCTGAAGAAAGGGTATTTTTTAATGTGCTGAGGCAAATTGCTCTAAATTTGTGATACTAATCTTAGAAGATTTTAGTCCAAGTTGTTTGTCAACTTGTAGCTTATGGTAGTGCCTTGTTCTTCTTTCTCCTTGGGTTTGTGAGCTTTTGGTGTATAGTTTATTAGAAAGGTTGTTGCAGCTTTCTTGTGAAGTAATTTGAATGCTAATAAGGAGAATAGTGATGTTGTTCTAGTTGTGACAGAAAGCCAGTCTGCTTTTATTAGAGCAGCATAATCAGCGTTCATTACCTGATGATAGGGCAAAGAAGAAGCCTTTTTATTATTGTAGTTTATAGTGTTTTTGTGTTGATCGATGTGCAGATGGGTTTAAAGAGATAAAGTTAGGCCATATTCTAATCTAGAAATAAGAATGCCTTTGCTAGCACTATTCTGGAATCTTAGTGAGGTGATTTAAGATACACTAGCAAGTTTTTAGTTATTTGATGATTTTGTCAATTATGACTTCTAATAAACAATGTTGTTGTTGTGTCTTTCGGCTTTTCCTGGTTAGGGGTCGCCACAGCGGAACTCCGGTCTGCTAATGATTGGCAGTAGATTTTTACATGCCGAGTTGCCGGCCCTGACGCACAACCTTCAACGAAGGTACGCCCATTCACGCATGTCTCCACACAGAAGATGCTCTAGCTGAGAATCGAACAGAACAAATTTAAGGCTGAACATATACAAGTTATAGAAGCGTTTGTTTTTGTTTGTTTGTTTTTTTCCCTCAGGAAGTGTAGTAGAGGATTGGAGTAAACATACCAATAAACTGGTTGAATCAAAACAAGTGATGTTTTCTAGTAATGCACTAGACAGAACACAAATCTCATGAAAGGATGTGAAGAAAAAGTCTTAGTTTAGTAGAATCTAACAGAGAGGAGCACTGGTAAACTAGATAAATGAAGCCATGCTTATCAGCCACTGAAGTCGGAAAAGTAATTATCATTATAGTATCTTTAGTACTGCACATTTCAGTTCTAATCAAGTAACACTATTAATATAGTAGACAATCATTATCATTCGTGACTAACCCCAGTACTACTTCTCAGACAATCATTGTAACAGACTGCAATAATAACCTGACAAAAATTACTATACTGTACAGTTTTCCATTTGAATGACACTTACATCACTCTGTGTAGCTAGAAGGAATTTGGGATTTTTAAATCATTCCAGTAAAAAGGAATGCATGCTTATTTTCATTTCTAAGTTAGTAAAAGGGCAGAATAAACAGTCAATTTCATCTAATCAGATCAGTTTGCTAGTATTTCCTAATACTATGCAGAAAATGATGTCTTCTGGAGCAGTTTTGTACATATTTTATAATGGGCTTATTTCAGGAATATCAAATGTCATTGAAGGTCACCTAACAGACTAGATAAGAGGTTGCAGAACTCATACTGTCATGCTGTATGAGATCAGATTATGTAGTTGGCAAGTATATTAGACAGAAGTATGTAACTGCACATCCTAGAATCCGGATTGAAATGCTTAAAATTACTGTTATTCTCCCACATAATGTCATTTTACAGCACATATCATCTAGTAGGCTAGTCAGCCTGGTGTTAAAACAAGTCCCAGCAGCACAGTCACAATGCCGTGTGCACATCAATAAATGATCAGCAGAAAGAAAATGTGGCATTTACATTATATGAGACTGCTCTGATATGAGCAAGTTATAACTACATTAATTATAAACACAAGTCATAGGTATAGTACATAGCAAACAGGGGAAAAGGAACCAAACCAGCTTCAGAAGCAACTGCCCAAATTTGCTTCAGAAGTTATATGTTACTGAATGTCAAAAAGGCATCTGATCAGTAATTTATATAAAAATGAGGCACAAAGCATTAATATGACATCTAATACAACTCAAGACAGACTGGCTGCATACCAAGCTTGTCAGTATCACCAGAGATAACATGGCGTCACAACAGTATACTGTCAGGGTTGGTCCACTAAGATTATATGTAAGATTCCACTAGTCACCACAACACATACACATATGATATTACAATAGTGTTTCATCATGTACTTCACTTAAAAAGTAGTTAGCAAAGTCCACCTTGCTGATCACATGCAGTGACTTGTCCTTCCTTCAGGGTTCATAATAAAGCATACTCTAGAATTTCAATCAGTTGGGTTTCACTCAGTGATGCAGAATAAGCTGAGACCCGATGAAACCTAGCTCTAACAGAACAAATTAGCCAGCAGAATTTGATTGCTTAAAAAGAGCATTGGCAGGTATGTGACATCGTACAATTCTTGGGGTAGGTAAATATGCCCTTCCCCTGATATTGTGTAATATGTGAGTATATAATTATCAGGCATTGTGGGAGGTGAAACTCCCACCATGGTGGTAATGGGGGGGGGGGGGCTTGCCCTCTGCAAAAAAAAATATTTGTTATCTTTTTTTATGTTAAGCATTGCATTTACTGCAATTGTCACTTGGTGCTTGCATAGTAGTGTGCTTGGCATTTTGTTGTTGACTTTGCAAACGTTGAGATTTGGGACTTTCTTTCAATTTCTATATATATTTATTTCTGCAATTATGTTTGGATTATTACTTATATCTGAATAATTACTTAGAAAGACTATTTTCAGTTTATATTTAAAAGAATGCTTTGCTTAATTATACATATTGATTTCATAAACAGGAATAGTGTTTGCATACTCACGAACACCCTAGATTAGCATGTCCAGCTGCCCTTGTGCCTGACTTCTATTATAATCGATCTCCTCTTCAGCTACAGAAAGTTGAACAGAGTGAATGCATGGCTGGTTATGTATCATATATGTGTATATGTAGCTGTAAGATGGGATACATTTAAAAAACAGTACGTTAGGACTTTATGCACTAGATTCAATTTCTTAACAAGGAAGAATTATTTTTGCTGATTCAGAGGCATTCTTTTTACTTCATTTTATTGTTTCTTCTTAACTTCGTGTACTGTAAGTAAAAACTGAAGGACATCATGACTTCCACTGCTTAGATACACAATGTCCTGACTCCAACTTGTGTGGTTTTGGGTTGGGGTACATATTAAAACTTTTAAATTACTATATATTTTATTTTAGACATCTGCTTTACAGTATGCCTTGCATAGCTTACCTGGGTTTTCGGGAATATCATTAAAAGTATCTTTAAGGAAGACACTTCTTGATTTGTGCAAAAAAAAAAAAGAGAACACTTTAGCTTACACTAAGTTTTATGTAGGTCGTTTAGTTGCTAGATTGCCCCCCGCCTATAGTGTGGTTTCCAATTCTGGTCAGCCATCTTGTGCATGATTCAAGTGTTCTGGAAATAATAACTATCTTACAAAATTAGCACATTACAAAATTCTTTATGTCCTACACTGAGCACTGTATTTATTAAAAGCTTTATATATATATATATATATATATATATATATATATATATATATATGTCTATATTAGATCACCAACCACTTAAAAAAACGAACAATGATTAATCGACCCTATGTAAACAAAAGCTTACAATTTCGAACTGTTAGAACAGCGATTTTTTTTTTCCTAGGGAAAAAAATCGCTGTTCTAAAACACATACACACAACACAAGCACACCAAACAAACAGCAATCCACACACATACACCTAAAATCTGACACCTAACCCTACACTAAACTATGCACACACCACTAACTATCCACTTACCTTAACCCAAACCCTAACCCTAAGGTCCGTCACTATCGCACACTCACTCACCCGCTCCCTAACCCTAACTCACCTAACCCGCCCTAACCCTCACGTCCACACAATCGCACACATACCTAACCCGCGCCCTAACCCTAACTCACCTAACCCGCCCTAACCCTCACATCCACACAATCGCACACTTACCTGAACCTGACCCGTAACTTTCCACCACAGCACTGAAAATACCGAAGCAAGAGAAACGGACAACCAAATTCTTTCCCTAGGAAAAAATTTGGTTTTCTGTTGCTTCGATATTTTAAGCTTTCACTGCATAGGGTACGATATTAGAACATTCGAAGGTTAGAAACCTCGATGTTCTAATATAGACCCGTATATATATATATATATATATATATATATATATATATATATATATATATATATATATATATATATATATATATATATATATGTATGGGTCTACTTTGTTTCACTGAAAGCTCATTTCACTGAATTTCATTTCACCCTGACCAAATCACTGAAAGCTCAAATTACTGAAAACTCATCTGGCAGAATCTCATTTCACTGAAGTACTGGCACTGTGTAGAATACTGTAAGGCAGGTAAAAGGTATAGGCCCTTTCCTCCACTGTAGTGTGAAGCTGGAGTTTGTATATATATATATATATATATATATATATATATATATATATATATATATATATATATATATATATATATATAGTTGGGGGTGTGTGGAAGGCACAGCTGCCCACATTGGGGAGTGTGGTGGGCATAGCTCTCCACTTAGTTTGGGTTTATATTGTCTTCTGGAAAGAGTTAGTCGCTGGTGTTGTAAGTATGCATGCCTATAGTTTAAAATGTATTGTTTTGAAGTTTTCGGTGAGATATAATATAAAATCAAACTAAGTAGGAGGCTATGCCCCTCACAACCCCCAATGTGTGGGGCTGTGCCCCCTACCCCCCAACTATAGATACTAACTCCAGGATCGCGCTACAGTGGGGAAATGGGCATATACCTTTTAATTGCCTTACAGTACTCTACAAAGTGCCAGTACTTCACTTCAGTGAAAAGAAATTCTGTGAAATGAGTTTTCAGTAATTTGAGCTTCAGCAATTTGGTCAGGGTGAAATGAAATTCAGTGAAATGAGCTTTCAATGAAACAAAATAGACCTATAAAAAAAAAAATATATATATATATATATATATATATATATATATATATATATATATATATATATATATAAATAAATATATATATATATATATATATATATATATATATATATATATATATATATATATACACACACACATATATATATCTATATATATATATATATATATATACATACACACACACACACACACACATATATATATATATATATATATATATATATATATATATATATATATATATATATATATATATATATATATATATATATATATATATGTATATATATATATATATATATATATATATATATATATATATATATATATATATATATATATATGTGCGTGTGTGTGTATGTGTGTGTTTGCATTCACACATAAATTTCATCTTAAATATACCTGCATTTATGTAACATACCTTCAAACTATTACTCTACCATTATTTAAAAAAATATATGGAAATTAGGAGAAAAAAAATGCAAAAATACTGACTGTAGAACTTTAGCCTTCTTCACCAAATTTGCAAAACCCATTAAGCCAGCTGATCAGATCTCTGCCTCGACAGGTCATCATATCTGTGCTCACACTGCTGCACAGAGTGGATGATGCCTGCCAGGGATGACACATGGTCACCCAGCTTTTGCCAGATGTCTGTTTTCTTCCAGTCAGTGCTAACAACTACATTTTCAAATTTCTGCAGGCATGTCTCCTGCAAGACATAGACCATGATCTTTGTCTCTTTGTTTGACCAGCTTGGAGCCCAACCTAATGCCTTTACAGGTACAGCCATCTTTAGAAGTGCCATAAAGAACAGTTGTGTAAAATCTTACCATAACAGTAGATGTTCTTGCCTTCACTGCTGCAGTATTCTTAACAATATGGGATTCTCTGCTGTGGAAGTGCAGTGTCTGGCCAGTCTTCCAAAGACTTTTGAATTTAAAAGGTATGGCGAATATCACCATATGCATCCTGCATAAAATAGGGCATAAATGTGACGTTCAGGCCTACCAAAAACAGAACTGATTGTCACAGGAGGAACACCAGTCCAAGGAACCCAGGAGGTAATGTGTACATCCAGGAAAGTAAAGAACTAGGGGGGGGTGGAGGGAGGGTGTGAATACTGCAGTTGTGAAGGTAAGGACATCTAGTGTGATGGTAAGATTTTGCACAACTGTGTTATGTTCTTACATTCACAGCTGCAATATTCTTAACTATATGGGAGAGTGCCAAAGTGCAAGAGGAAACTAGGGAGGAGAAAGGGGCAGATACATGAAGAGCTGAACTAGCAAAACCAGTCCTAGCTCTAGACATACTATCCAACTTGTAGTGCTTGGTAAAAGTATACACGGAAGTCCAGGTAGCTGTTTCAAGAATAGAATTAGTATCCAAACATTTGAAAAAAGCACTAGAATAAGTCACAGAACTAGCAGAATGAGCCTTTATTGAAAAAGGAAGGATCTTGCTAGGAAACATGTAACAACAGGAAATAACCTAAGAAATCCTGAAAGCCACAAAGATCTAGAATGAAAAGAAACAAATAACTGATCAGGTTTTCTGATAGCCTTGGTCATATCCAAATAAACTCTAAGTTGCCTATGCATGTCCAAAGTGTGCAACACCCTCTTTTTGTCAGTCTGTGGAGAGGAGAAAAGGAGGCAGATTAATAGACTGATTAAGAGATAGCTCATTAACCACCTTCTTTATAAAAGAAGGGTTAGTATGCAAGGACACTTTGTCCTCATGAAAAATCAAAATAGGAGGACAAGCCATAAATGCCTGCAACTCAGACACTCATCTGGCAGAAGTAAGTGCTAACAAAAAAACAGTCTTCTAGGAACAATGTTGCAAGGAAGCTGAAGTAGCAGGCTCAAAGGTATCCTGAGTCAACTTCTCCAAAACAAAATTAAGATCTCAGGGAGGAGGAGGAACAGGCTTCCTGGGAGATCTAATATTAAGGACACCTTTAAGAAATTGTTTCACCTCAAATCTAGCAACTAAAGGAGGAGAAAAATGCAGACAAGCAGAGATAGCTGATAGGTTGGCCTTAATAGAAGACTAGTTCAAACCAGCATTGAGGAACTCACGCAAATAAGAGAGAACCAAAGGAGCACCCACAGTAAGTGGGCCTAGGTTACGAGAGAGACACCAAAAAGAAAACCTCTTCTATTTGGATAAGTAGGATTTCCTAGTCATATGTTTCCTGGCCTCCTGCAGGACTTGCAGCATGTCCTCATAAAAAAATATGTCAACTAGGAATGAAAATCCTGTCACCCACAGTGTCAGTTGAAGAGTGGACAGGTGGGGATGGATAAGAAATCTCTTGTCTTGTGTGATTAGATCCACCCTGTGAGGTTACTTGGGATGATTGCCTCTGGCTAGTTGCAGAAGAAAAGGGAAGCAATGCTGTCATAGCCAAAAGGGAGTCACCAATAAGATTTTAGGAGCATCTTGTTGAATTTTGAACAGGACTTTCGGAATGAGGGGAAGGGGAGGGAATGTATAAAGAAATATCCCCTACCAAGAGAAGGAGAGGGCGTCCACCTTCCATACCAGAGGACCTGGGACTCTGGCACAAAACAGATGAAGTTGTCTGTTCAGAGAGGAGGCAAAAAGATCTATTGGAGGATAGCCCACTGGTGGATAATATCCAGAAACACATTCCTGTGAGTTAAGGACCTGCTCAGAGTGTTTGCCATAGTGTTCTGACCAGAAGGGATATAATCTGCTTGAAGAGTCATTTGACACTTGACAGCAAGATCCTGTACAGAAGTGCCAACGAGCAAAGGCGATAAGATTTTGTTCCTCCTGATTTGTTGATGTACCACATCACAGTGGTATTGTTTGTGAATACCTTGAGAGGCTCTGGATAAAAGCGAGACTAAAAGGCCCAAAGAACCAGCAAAAGAGCTATCATCTCTTTGACACTGATGTGCTCCTTCTGCTGGCAAGGCAACCACACCCCTTGTACCTTTAGGGAGCCAAAAGTTGCCCCCCATCCCATGTCTGAAGCATCCGTGAACAATTCCTGAGAGGGAAGAGGGGGATGAAAAGGGATATCTGAATCAGAGACAACTGCTGAATCCACCAGAGAAGTTCCTGTCTGAGGCAAGGAAGAAGAGAAACTACAAATTCTAGAGGATGAGCATGTTGAAGCCACACTGATTTCAGAAACCACTGAAACTTTCTCATATGAAGTTTGGCCAGAGGGAACATAAAAATGGTGGATGCCATCAAACCTAGAACTCTCATAAACTCACTGGCAGTAATGGAGGCCAGAGGAATAAGAGTGTGAAAGAAAGAAATGAGAGTTAAGGCCTTGGAGGGGGGGCATTGGCATCATTTGAATCCTGCAACTCAGAAAAACATCATCCTGAGAAGGAGTCGAAGACCTTTTTGAAATTTATAGTGAACCCCAGGCTCTGAAGAATGTATATGGCAAAATGAAGATTTTGAAAAAGGGGCTCTGGAGGGGATGGCTTAATCAAAAGCTTGTCTAAGTAAGGAAATATTTGGATTCCTTGAACTCTGTAAAAGGCAATTACAGGAGCAAGACATTTGGTGAACACCCTCAGGGCAGTAGAAAGGCCTAAGGGCAAAATAGAGAACTGAAAATGCCAGATGCCAGAAAGCAACAGAGAAATGCAAAAACTTCCTAAAAACAGGACGGATTGGAATATGGAGATAAGCATCCCTGAGATCCAGAGATACCATATAGGCTTGAGGGAGCAACAGAGGAAACAGAACCTGAAGGGACAATATCCAAAAAGAAGGTACCTTTTGAAAAGTGTTTAGATGAGAAAGGTCTAGAATAGGTCTCCAAGTGCCCTCTTTTCTGGGCACTAGAAATGGTCAAGAGTAGAGCCCTTTCTCCCTTTGGACCACAGGCACCTCATGAATAGTGACCTGAGACAAGAGATCTTGCTCATAAACGGAGAACAGGATTTCCTCACCATGAAGTACCCTTGACGAATGATTGACAGAACCCAAGAATCCTCAGTGATCTGAAGGCAAACTAGAAGAGAAAGATAAAGGCAAAGAGAAAGAGGAATGAGGCTGGGAAGAGATGGATAGGCACACAGCAGCTGTTTTCTCCAGAAAGGAAGGCTTCAGAGTCCCCAAAAATTGAGGAGCCTTAGCAGGATGAGTCCGTCTGCCACTCTTCTTACCTTCAGTAGAAGGACGTGATTGCCTACGAACAAAGGCAGGCTTAACAGGGTAGTTTCTCTGAAATTTAGGCACAGGAGAAGCAAAGACATGTTTAAGTCCCTATAAGGCCTTACTCTTATCCTGAAGGGACTTAAATAAACCAGCAGCAGCTTCCCCAAACAAAAGTTTAGCATCCAGAAAATCATCCATCAGCTTAGCTTTAGTATCATCAGAGGTGAAGAAGAGAAGAAGAGCCAACACATACCTAGACATATGGGTCTGATAATTAATAGCCTTAAAAGCTAGGGTAGCAGAAGTGTAAAAAGTTTTACCCAGCCTGCCCATAGATCTACTGTCTTTATCAGAAGGCAAAACTTGGGTGAAGGAAGCAACTGAGATGGCTTATCAGAGGCTCTGGACACTACCAAAGGGTCAGCAGCAGGACATTTATATAAAAAAGAACAATACTTGGGAACACTATAAAACCTATCAGGCTTCTTGGGAGCAGGGGGGGGGGATCGGGCATATGAGAGGCATTGGAGAAAGTATCCAGTAAGGCAGCCAAGACAGGAGGAATAGCTGCAGATTTAGGAGAGTCCAACTTCAACAACTCATAGTACCTTTTGTGGATATCGGTTACCCGAGTGCAATCCCACTTAAAAAATACATCATCATAAATAGTGTGTCCCAAAAGGAAATTTTCATCAAAGGAACATCAGGGCTAGTAGATTCCTCCTCCTCTGACCTTCAGTTGAAAGGAGAAGGAATTTGAGTAGAATAAGTTAGGTATTCATCAGCAGAATCTGACTCACCTCGAAGAATCCTGATCTCTAGGCCTTTTAAGAGGAGTAGAGGACCAAGGAGGAGCAGGAACTGAAATTCCTTGAGGAGGCTTTAAGGACATTAAGGCAGAAAATAACCCCTAAGTAAAAGCTTGCCACTCAGTGTGTGGATCCCTAGAAGAAGAAGAAATGTGTTAAATATTTTTGTTTCTTTTTTAAGGGAACATCGTGATAAGGCTCAGATCCAGGATGACAGTTGAGAACTGTAGTAGTAACTTGTTCCCCAACTAGAAACTGAGGCATTCCCTTAGGCTCCTCGGAAAAAACAAACTGTGGTTCCCTCTGAATGTCTGAGACTGATGCCTGCAAAGCCTCTTCAGACATTCTGCCAGCTGGATCCTCACCTCCTCACTGGCCTCAAACATGTTCACGGCAGAGAAATCTGACTACACAGCTGGGCCTCTGGGTTAGTAATGACCTCAGGAGAAACACCTGGCAGTGGCCTGACAGCAGAAAATTCTGGTCATACCTTTTTTACCTTCTTCTTCTCTAACTGCTGACACTCAGGGCAGGAGTTGCTGTGAAGGAAAGGTTAGTTTGCTGTTATTTTTTGTATTACTGTATTGCCTTTCTATATTTTGAATACTGTAGTTTGTTTTCTTTACTTTGTGTTTTGCTTGAATTCTGTTTTAACAGCATATTAAAACTTCAAAAGAGACCACAGCTCTCTCTGTTCTGAGTCAGGCAGAATTTTTCCCGCCCTCCCACCCATTTCAGTTGTCTTGTTAAATACCACTGTCTTTCTAGTTGCCCGCCTCTTATGTTAATCTGACCATATTTCTCATTTCTCTCTACTTTCACTGGCTTATGTGAGTAATCACAAAATCATCATTTTTGAAATCCCACCCCTTCAATTATTTAAATTTATTGGCCATCCTACAGTATTTCATAGTACCAAAATATAAAAGTGACCACCCCTTTCAATCCATCTTGCTGTTTTAAAAATAGTAACTCTCCACTAAACCTTAACTTTTAAACAGGTAAAACTCAAGTTACCTACTTTCACATCTAACTTCTCTAGTGCACACTGCAGTGCATTCTTTTCAATCTTACCTTTAAGCATCCCTGTGACTAGCACTTTCTCTAATACCTGCTGGAAAGCACTAGGAAGCCTTAAACTCATACAAACACTGAACTCTCCTTGTTAACAAGGAGAAATTAATAGTAGGCACTAAACAGCCTATAATTGCAAAGTACCTTGCTAAGTAAACAGCTCCTATACTTTACAAAGGAAAAAAAAAGCCCCAAACCAAGCATGTCCAAGGGTCAGCTTCCGGTGATTTCTCCTGTCCACCTGGTGAATCTGGGCATACTGGGGCAATGCAGCAATTGCCTCATGTACACAGACAACCCTCTCCTCCTACCACCCAACACTACAACCTGTGAGAGATGCACTTACATAGCCAAAATGGAAGCAAAGCTCTCTCCACCAAAGATTGTGCTAAACAGTCAAGAGGAGAAGGTTAACACCCACACTACATCTCAAGCAACACATAGCCCTTCTAAACCTGCACCACCAACACCCACATATAGCAACACTAAATCCACATATTCAGAGGCACTTAACTGTAACCTGCCCAAGCAACAAAGACCTCTGAAGCTGAAACGCAAACAAACACCAATCACAACCAATGTGTCACATAGTTCACAACACCAGTGTGCCACCCAGCAACAGCCCCTAAGACAAGACAATGTACCTAACACTTTAGTCATAGGTGACTCTATAGTCCGGCACACTGATATCCCTCTCACCAGGTTGAATAAGGAGAAAATTACAGTCAGCTGCCTGTCGGGTGCCAGGATCCACCACATAACGCAAGTCACTCCACAACAAGTACAAATATGACTCTGTCATTGTCCATGTTGGAGTGAATGACTTGAGACGTACCTCCCTGGACTACATGAAAAGAGACATGGAAGAGCTCTCGGATCATGTGGCCCAGGCAGGTATGACCCTAGCCCTGAGTAGCATCCTGCCTTCAGAATGATACCACAATATAAGGATAAAATGATTGACTTCAACAATTGGCTAAGC
Organism: Protopterus annectens; assembly: GCF_019279795.1. Lineage (NCBI taxonomy): Eukaryota > Metazoa > Chordata > Ceratodontiformes > Protopteridae > Protopterus > Protopterus annectens. The sequence goes on from NC_056728.1 coordinate 405,076,207, forward strand.
TTATGGTGTCATTCAAAGGGGATCCAGTATCTGTCTGCCTGGGATGACACGATTGACAGACCACGATGCTTTGCCAGAGATGGTCTGCACCTGTCGCCCTGGGATTCAGGTTACTGGCTAAGGCTCTTGCTACCCCTATAGTGCCTTTTTTAGGCAAACTTCAAAGGACAAAACCACCACCGTAACAGGTACAAGCATGCAAAATCTGAAGGTAATGCTACTCAATGCTAGAAGTCTAAACCTCAAAATGCACTCTCGAGGCACTCCTAAAAATGGAGAACATCGATATCTGTGCAGTAACTGAGACCTGGTTCAAGGCTCCAGAGAGCACCCCTGCAATACCAGGCTACAACTCTTACCACACTTTTCGCCACAAACCAGGACCGAAACACTAAAGGTGGAGGAGTGTCAATATTCACCAAGGATATTCACACCACCAGGCTAGTTGGCCAACACAATGTGTCTGAAATTCTCCAAGTGCAACTAACACTAGGTAAGACTGCAATCCAAATTGTAGCTTGCTACAGATCCCCGACCATACTCCAAGATTCTCACTACAACTTTCTAAACATACTGGAAAATATTAAGATAGAACCAAACACCCTAATACTGGGTGATTTTAACTACCCTGCCATTAACTGGGAAAACTACTCATGTCCCAACACCTTTACGGTTCTTGGAATTCATAAATTCCAATGCCCTGGATCAACTAATCCATAGTCCCACCAGGGGCTCCAATATCCTAGACCTGGTCATTACCAACATGGGAAATCAATGCTCCATACCTATGGTCACCCCCTCGTTAGTCAGGTCTGACCATAAGCTAATCACCCTTAACATCCACATCCCACCCCACCCCCAGTAAAGAAACCACCATAAAAACTTCTCCAAAGCCAACTTCATGCTACTCAAGTCAGAAGTGACAAACTTCATAACACCCATGCAGACGGGAACTGAAAGTTCAACTGCTGAATCCTACACTAAGGCACTGTACGAGCACATCCACTCATGCATGAATCGTGCCATCCCAAATAGAACCAAAATGCTCTCTTCCAAAAAGGAAGCCAATCTGGTGGTCCCCTGCCATAAACAAACTTTACAACAAAAGGAAGAAACTTTTGCAGAAAAGAGGAAAATCCCAGGATGCAAAAACTCCTTACTGGCCTCAGTAAGAAACTGAGATGCCTCATAAAATCCTCCAAAGCTAGTTACGAAAATAAAATTGCCAAAGATTCCAAAGACAACCACAAAGCATTCTATAACTATGTCAAGAATCTAAATGGCAATGCTCAGATCTGCGCTGAGCTAAAACAGAATGGCATTAAATATACTGATCCAAAGGATATTGCCAATATCCTGGCAGATCGATTCAGTGCCAACTTCACCCCCTCTCACCCCTAAATGGCCCATCTCAATACCGGAAGATTGCCAAATTCCAGTAATAACGGCCACACAGGTACAAAACGCACTCTCTAAAGCCAAGAATACAGCATCCATGGGACCAGATGACATCCCGGGCTGTGTACTACATGAACTACGATATGAACTGGCACCTCACCTAAGTGTCATGTTTAATCATAGCCTCACCTCAGGTTTCGTGCCCACTGAGTGGCGCAGAGCTACAGTTATCCCAATCCACAAGGGGAACCACCTTGGATCCCGGAAACTACCGTCACATCAGTCTGACAAGCCTTATCTGCAAGGCCATGGAGCGTATTATCACGGAACTTATAAACAAAGACATTGGCAACCTTCAAACACTGGACCCCACCCAGTTTGGGTTTGTGAAGGGCCGATCTTGTCTCCTGAACCTGATTGACTTCTTTGAATCAGTCTCCAGAGCCATGGACAAGGGTAAGGTGGTCCACACAGCCTATCTAGACCTTGCCAAGGCCTTTGACACCATCCCCACTCTGGAATCATAGATAAACTTACTAAGTTGGGCATTAATCCCTATGTCACCCAATGGGTTGCTAAATGGCTTACTGATAGAACCCACACTGTAAAAGTAGCCGACTCCAAATCCAGCTCCAGACAAGTGACAAGTGGAGTACCTCAGGGTTCAGTCCTGGGGCCGCTCTTGTTTGGCATCTACTTCTCTGAAGTACAGGTCAACACTAAGGGACTCTGGCTAACAAAGATTACAGATGACTGCAAACTGGGAGCCATTATTGAATCCCCAAATGATGTGGATACTCTACAAAAGGGCCTTACAGAAACGGATGCTTGGTGCCAGAGCCATGGGCTCAAGCTCAATGCCAAGAAATGTATTGTTATCCCCTTTGGGAAAAAACATGTATCCATGAATTACCATATAGGTGGCAGTACACTAAACACAGAAAGTGTGATAAGAGACTTAGGGACACAGGTGGACAGTGGTCTCACCTTCAATAACCACATCGCCACAACAGTCAGGAAATCCTTCTATGTGGCACACCTCATCACGAAGGGCTTTTCATCCAGAAAAAGGAGGTCATTGTCCCACTGTACTCATCCCTCATTAGACCCATTATAGAATACAACGCCCCATTTGGTATGTACCTCTCAAGACATCTGCAACAACTGGAAAGGCCTCAGAAATACCTCACTAAAAGAATCACAGGCCTAAAGCAGATGCCCTACGCTGACCGCCTTAAAAACTCCAGCTATACTCTGTCACATATCGCCTACTCAGAGGCGATCTCTGCTTAACATACAAGGCCATGTCAAACCCAGAGCTGTTGGACATGCTACACTTAAAGAAATCCCAATCCCTCAGAGCTACACGCTCCAGGGATCTAAACCTTGTCATCACAATAAACAAAACATGCTGGAGGGATAGGTTCCTGACCCAGAGACTCCCCAGACTCTGGAATAGATTGCCCATACATGTCAAGCAGAGTGCCTCTTTGGACCTCTTCAAGAGGAACCTTGACGATTGGATGGGAGAAAGGAAATTCACCCCAGGGATCACGTCAGTCGCCCTGCTAGACAGGGGTCCAGGAAAGTAAATAATGTGGGAAGAAATAGCCAGGGAATTGTTATGGCTAGGCTTGTATAGGCCCTAGGGCTGATAGCCTAGTACCAACCTATGAACCTATGAACCTATGAGATTCCTTCCATTGTATCTTTAGTGAGTAACCTAAGACACTGGTTCTTAACATCCAAGGAAAGGGAAGAAAGTCTACTGCAAAGGGTTTTCAGAACAAACATCTCACAAATAGGACAAGACGTATGGTCATGAGAAGCACCTAAGCAGAAAAGACACTTATCAGGGCAGTCTCAATGGGGAATCTGTCTCTGAGGCATTTACCCTTCCTGGATGACATTAACCTCAAGGAACACAAAAAACAAGAAAAAGCAAAAGCTGCAATGAGGCATTTATCTTGAAAAAAAACAACAAACAGGTGTAGGAAGTCCATGGGGAATGAAAATGCATTCAACTGGCAGACAACGGATGCAGGTAAACAGACCGATGGTGTAAAAGATATGTTCAGACTGGTCACAAGGAAGTTCTGCTTTTGGTAGGCCAGAATGTCACCTTTATGTCCTACATTGCACAGGGTGCATATGGCGACGTTCAGGATACCTTTTAAATTAAGAAGTCTTCGGAAGACTGTCCGGATGTCAGGCTTCCACGGCAGGGAACCCCATATAGTTAAGAATACTGCAACGTGAATGCAAGAACATCCAAAGTGACAAATGCAAGTGCAGGGCAGAGAAAGGTTCAACATGTGAGAACCACACCCACTGAGGTGTGACATCACAATACTCAACCCATGCAACCATATAGAGGTATTACCCAAGGAAGTAATAGAAGTCTCAACTATGATTTATTAATTGCATTGAAGCAGACACATGGAGGTCTATTATTTAGTTAATATGTACTTTTAATTCATATTACTATTTCTTAGTAACTTTGTGCACTGCAAGTAAAAGCTGAAGGACATCATAACTTCCACTGCTTAGATACACTTGTTCTGTCTCCATCTTGTCTGGTTGGATATTAGGGTGCATATTAAAACTTTTGCATTGCTGCATATTTTACTTAAAGTATCTACTTTCCAGTATGCCTTGCAAAGCTTACCTGGGTGCTATTTTGGTATGAGAAGGGAAATCAGTGATCAATGCATTCATTTTATATGCTTAAATGTGTATTTCCTTTAAAGTGAACTCCACATTGTCATCATAGAGATACATTACTAAGTTATGGCAGCATGAGTTTTGAAGTATGCTTGAGGTACTCTTTTCATAATTACTATTTTGCAGCTGTAGTGCATTAGTAATGTGTAATTGTTACTATATGGATGTAATTAAACTGTTACAAAATGATAAGGTGTGGTATATTGTGATGGATGATTATGGACTAGGCTTCAGTAAACAAAACCTAACTGTTAACTCAGTATTTCGTGCCAAATTCTGTGGCATAATTAGACTTCATGGAGACATACACACTGCCTCTCATTCCTGCAGCCAGTGCCACAGAGCTCAGCTCGTCCATGACCATCCAAATTCATTTATCTCTTATGAGACCATGTACACCAACATGTATGAGTGTGATTCATAGATAACAGCTTGACTGAGCTTCATCTGCATAAGAAATGCATAAATAGATCTGAATTTCTGTTGGTAGCTGTAAAGCCACCATTTTTAACTTCACTCAGGTTTGGTGGCAGGGCTGGTGTTAGAATTTTGGGAGCAACTTGTAAATACTAAGTTGGGGCTCCTTGGACACTTCCATTCTGAGTATCACTCTGTCATTGCCACCCCTCCTAAGCAAACTTTTAGTTCATGCTGCAGAGTTTTAGTAGAAGTCTGCACAGACTGAACAGCTACAGTGCTCTTACATTATGACAGGTCTGTGTACCCCAATATCTTGGGCCATCTCACAGACAGACATTCACAGTGGCTGGCATTTAATTGCAAAGATGATGTAGTACAGCAGCACTGTGTACAAGGCTGGACTTAGGTGAAATGGTGACCTAGGCACTATCTACTGTTTCTTCAACCCCCACACATACACACATACTTACAGTCATCTAGTGCGCCCCCTTCCTTGGCTCCCCACACCACGCACACTACTTTTTTCTTCCTTTCCTTAGATTTTCCTTTATTCTTCAGCATTTGCAATAAACCATGACTTTTTATATGCTCTTAAGTACATTTTATTTTATTTTTTCTTTTCACGCAAGCTTTTCATCCACTGATGGCGTGAACAGAAATTATGATTATGTAAAGAAATTCAGTGTTGTTTTTTTCAGCTTTAGTTTTCTTCCCATCCTTTAAACCCACCTTACGTGGCTAAGACAACACAGTAATAACCATTTAGGAAATAATTCAAATAAGCCAGGACCCCCAGAAGCCATAGAGTTACAAAACATCTGAGGTGCATTTTAGAGCATTTTCCTAACCTTTTAACTCACTGGTGGCCTGAACAAAAATCATGAGTAAGAAAAGAATTTCAGTCTTGTTTTTAAAGGAAGATCTAAGTTCTATCCAAAGTCTAATGTTCAAAATTGGGAAAATTGTAGCTCACAATAAACTAACAAGACAATTGTTTGTGAGGATACAGAAATACTCTCTAGGAATACTGCCTGCCTCATTACTCCCCCCCACCCCTCACCCCAAAAAGACAGTCAATGACTGTGCATTCATCTTGTGTTAGACTGGGGTAAAAGCAGAGGTTCAAATAGTTGCAGTTATATATTCAAGTGACTGCTGTCATACATATATATATAGTATACCTCCTCACTCTTCACTCCTACCCCTAAGGCAGCCACCTGTATACTTGCCTAATATGTGATTTTGAGGAAAGTGAAAAAAAAATAATGATTACAGTAATGTTTTCCACATTGTTGCTCTTAGACAGTACACTGCCCATACAGAAGCTATGGTAATCTTCTTTACACACCTCCAAGGTTTGTGAGAAAAGTAAAAGAAACAATGAACACACTGCCCCCAGCCCCAGCACAAGCTATGATAACCACCTGTGCACACCTCTAAGGTTTGATTGTAATGAAAATTATGGAAATAATGATCACACCATCCCTGGCCCACCACACATCTTATAACAACCTTCTGTACACACCTCTGAAACTACATAATCCAGTCAGAAGATTAGTGCATTCAGCATGACAAAGTCACATATTGAAGATTAGTGCAGAGTTTAACTGTGCACATGTAACATATGACAACTCTTATCAACAGGTGAACCTTCTATTTTTACCCATCATAAAAGTGAACTGAGTGTGCATGGTAAGTGCTGAACACACCTTATTATGCATCATTTATTACTGTCCATCAAGGTCTGAGTTATAATGTCATCAATTAATCCTTCACAGGGTCAGAAGCAGAAATGAGGAGTTCCACTGTACCAGCACAGCCAGAAGATTTTGACAGCAGAATGGCTGTTGATGATGATAATATAGCATTTATATTTGTGAGACAGCCTGAGGACAGTAGCAAACATTTGCCAGGTTTAATGGTAGGGTCACACACCTTGCAGCAGATACATAACTCTACATGGAGTGACACAAAATCACAAAGTCAAGCACATGAGGACATTACATTGCAGGCTGTACAGACAGAGAGACCCCATTTACCACAACACCTGTGTTTCCTCAACTGCATGAACACCTTCAGGAAGATGACACAATCTCAGAGGTAGCAGTGTCAAATGTAGCACCTGTGCAAACAGGTGCCAGCTGCAGGCGCATGTCAAAGCTACCTCCAGAAACATTCAAAGCATTGGCTGCCCAGCAGCAGCAAATGTGCTGGGACATTGTCCAGGCTCAGTCCACTGCCACAGTTAGTCAGCTAGAGATGACTGAAGTACTGCAGAGTAACCATGAGAATTTCCACCACGACATGGAAATGATAGAGAGTAGGGATGATGCCATGGTTACACTTGTGCTCAGTATGGTGGCACATACATCAGCCATTTCTGCCTCCATGCATACATTACTCAGGACTTACCAGACTCAAGCAGGAAACAGTGGCAGACAGGGAGAGGGATAGGATACTGTCCAGACCTGGGGGCATGGTTGGTTGCACACCACATGAATTTCAGTAGTTACAGGAAAAAGTGTGGGGGACATAATGCAAAAAAGTCAGGCATGCCTTGTCAGTGTTCATTCTTCATGTGTCAGAGCCTCTCATTTGAGGCCTTTGTTAAGCAGCACTGTGAGATCAGTGTATGTAGGATCACCTGCATCCAGTAGGTCATGTTGTAGCAAGTCAGCATCAAGCTGACATCGTAACACTTCCTCATATTCATGGGCACTATCACCTATCCTTAAGGGATGTTGTGTATGACATATTTCAAACTGAAATTATTACATGTGACAATTCCTGAGCATGCATTTCATAAGATTAATGTCACTGGTGAAAGTAAAAGCAAATGTTAAAAAAAATGGGGAGGGAGGGAAATCTGCAGAATGCAGTGTACAACACTATGAATGGCCTATTCAGCAGCACAAATCTGACTTGAGAAATACTAATGCTTACAATAACAGAAAATATAATAAACATAAAACATTTCATAAAATGAGAGAGGAGGATCTACACACTGCAATGTAAAAACAATATTAAGAGCCAATTCAGCAACATGAGATTGAATTGAGTAATGATATTGCTTATTGTTACAGGAAAGATGATTAGAAAAATTTAAAAAGGGGAGGGGGAGCAGCACAATGTAATGCAGAACACTATTAAGAGCCTAACAACACACACAGTATTACATGAGTAACACTAATCCTAATGTCAACACAAGCACTACTGTAACTTCACCCCCAGTACTGCACAAATGATGATTGATATTGCATCCAATGACACATGGGATGCTTTCTGTGACAGAATGAGTTAACCTGATATGCAGTACCTTAATGAAAAATATACAATTATTTCTTTTTATCAGAAAAAAAGTAAAAACACATTAGAACATAGCAAAATGAATGATATATAATTTTCTGTTCCTGTGGAAGGGAACACCTCTTGAACACTGCTAGATGGAATACAGTAGCAGTATATGGTTAAACACACACAACTTCTTCAAACTACACAGCCAAGCAGTGTAATAGTAATTATCAATTAAGGAACATTCCAGCAGTCAGCATGTGCATATTTCACTGCAGTCCCCACATGAAACATATGCATCAATCTAGTACAATATTACATATTACTTACATAATGCCTGTTTTATTTACTGCACAGATTTCAGTGAACAGTCATGCAATACTCTTACTATATGGTAATAAATTATATATATCTATATATATATATATAAACCATATGAGTAGCTATGGTTAAAAAATTCTTTAAAGATAAAGGGGAATGTCTGACGTACAGTAAGAGTAGGCCTTGTACAACATGACGTAGCAGACAACACTGCATGCATCAATTATACTCTATATGATTCTTTGTTCAAGAATCTGAAGAGTGGAAAGCCCCAAACTGTACAAAATGAGTTTTTCATCAAAAAGGTAAGTAAAAAGCTTTTATTTCAATTTTGCTTGAATATTTTCAGTGGCAATTATAGTGGCTTATGTGGTGATACTGTTTTTTTTTTTCTTCTTTTAGTTTTTATACATTTTTGGTACTTTTCTGTGATTTAGAAATATATATATATATATATATATATATATATATATATATATATATATATACATATTTGCATTTTTAACTTGTGGGACGTTAGCTCATGACTTAATTTGCAAATGTGGAAGACTTTGTAAATTACCACAAGTTCTGAGCATCTTTTATACACTATACTGCACATCTCTCTCTCCATAAGTACAATTACTTGTGAAAGTTAGTTGCTTGAATCCTGAACTTACTGTAGGACTTGTCTTGTAGTTCCGTTCACAAATGTGGGAGAATTGTGCACTACTGCAAGATCTGAGCCTTATTTTAACAATAACCAAAGAGTGGGTGTTGTATGTTGAAGATTTACCCATGGTTAACATGGTTTGGTCAATAAGGCAAAGCCCAAGGGATTAAACAAAGGCAACCATGGGTAAATCTTCAATACACCCATGCCAAGAATCAGCTATTGCTATGATACACTGATTAAGAAATTACTTACTTTTCTTAAATATTGTCTTTGTATAATGGTAGTGCTGTGGTATTCTTCCACATTGTTTACACATTCCTCTGCTTTGTTGATGTACTGCACATGTGTATGGGACTTATGTTTTCATGCTTACACAGTAAATCAGTGCTTTGGAAAAAAAGCAATGGAGTAAGGAAGATCTCTGTTGCTTTTTTTTTTCAAAGACAGACAGAGCAAAAATACAAGGAAATTCAGGTATGTTTCTTTAATTTTGCATAACATGCCTGATTTTCCTTGTATTTTCTGTGCCCTCTGTATATACCTCTCGACCTCTTAGCTCAAGAAAACTGCAAAGCCTTAAATAAGAGGGTTAAAGGTCCCTATTGTAAATGTTGCTGTTATAATCAGCAAAGAAAGTCCAGTCAGACTTCAGTGGCTGGACTTTTTTCTTTTGGTATATGCTTGATTTTACAATGGGCATGCTGGTTGGGCTTACCAATCGGGGTGCACATTGTTGCATACTAATGAGCTACCATTGTATAATTAATCATTTATTATTGCATTTTTTTCATAAGGAATATTACTGGTAAATCTCTCCCTAGTCTAATGCCTTAAACTGTAGTTTAGATTGTAATGGTGGCATTATTCTAATTTTTACTGCAGGATGTGTGCTTCTTTGCTTCTACAGATGTTTACATTCCAGTTTTGTTGCAAGACTCTTATCTTCTGCTTATCGTTTGCCTGATTAAAGTTGCATTCCAGTGCCCTCCTATTTCTTACATTGCTATTGTTTTTCCCTGGATTGTGTGCATGTGCCATCCTCACTGATGCATTAAGTTCTGTCCTCCCTGATGCTCCCTACTGTTTGTACAATAATTAAAATTTTTCCCTGCCCACACTGTAAAACTAATGTTTTTGACACGGGTTCATTGAACTAAGAGAACCATGACTCGCTGCATGTTCTGAAGTTAACAAGCTACACTACTGGCTTTATTTGATTGCATCTGTCTCTATCTAGTCTGCTATGCCCTGGTCAGAGCTGCGCACACCGAGGGTTTTTATTCAAGACTCTGAGAAGTGTGGAAATCAGTTCATTCCCATTTTTCTTGCTTAATTCTTTTTTGTGTTATTAGTAGAGAAAAAAAATCTTTTTTACATATGTGGTATCTGCAAATGTATTGCTTCTGGTATAATGGGGAAGTAACCCAAATACAATTTTAAAAGCAGTCCACTATTATAATTAATTCTGGAAGGTTGGTATATTGTGTGTGCAAGAGGCCAGATGGAAAGGGAGTAAGGCTAGGTGTATCGGAGGTGGGTTCAAATTGTTTTATCATGGTGTGGATGGGAGGAGAAATGGTGTAGGAGTTATTCTGAAGGAACAGTATGCCGAGAGTGTTATGGAGGTGAAAAGAGTGTCGGATAGAGTGATGTTTATGAAGCTGGAAATTGATGGTGTAATGATGAATGTTGTTAGGGCGTATGCTCCACAAGTTCGATGTGCAATGGATGAGAAAGAAAAATTTTGGAGTGAATTGGATGAAGTGGTGATGACTGTACCCAAGGGTGAGAGAGTGGTGATTGGAGCAGATTTCAATGGGCATGATGGTGAAGGGAACAGAGGGGATGAGGAAGTGATGGGTAGGTATGGTGTTAAAGGAATGTAGAAGGTCAGATGGTAGTGGATTTTGCGAAAAGGATGGACATGGCTGTGATGAATACGTATTTTAACAAGAGGGAGGAGCATAGGGTGACATACGAGAGTGGAGGAAGATGCATACAGGTGGATTATATCTTATGTAGGAGGGCCAGTTTGAAGGAGATTGGAGACTGTAAAGTGGTGACCGGAGAAAGTATAGTTAGGCAGCATAGAATGGTGGTTTGTAGGATGACGTTGGTTATCAAGAAGAGGAGGAGGAGTGTGAGAGCAGCACCAAGGATCAAATGGTGGCAATTGAAAAAGGGTAATTGTGAGGTGGAGTTCAGGGATGAGTTAAGGCAGGCACTGGGTGGCAGTGAGGAGTTACCAAATAGCTGGGTAACTACAGCAGAGCTAGTAAGGGAGACAGCTAGAAAGGTGCTTGGTATCACATCTGGACAGAGAAGGATGACAACGAGACATGGTGGTGGAATGAGGAAGTACAGGAGAGTATACAGAGAAAGAGGTTGGCAAAGAAGAAGTGGGATTGTCAGAGAGATGAAGAAAGTAGACAGGAGTATAAGGAGATGAGGTGCATGGCAAAGAGAGAGGTGGCGAAGGCTAAGAATAAGGCATATGAAGAGTTGTATGAAAGGTTGGACACTAAGGAGGGAGAAAAGGACCTGTACCGATTGGCTAGACAGAGGGACCAAGCTAGGAAAGATGTGCAGCAGGTAAAGGTGATAAAGGATAATGAAGGAAACATACTCACAAGCGAGGAGAGTGTGTTGAGGAGATGGAAAGAGTACATTGAAGGGTTGATGAATGAAGAGAATGAGAGGGAGAGAAGGTTGCATGATGTAGGGATAGTGAATCATGAAGTACAATGGATGAGCAAGGAGGAAGTAAGGCTATGAAGAGAATGAAGAATGGAAAGGCTGTTGGCCCAGATGACATACCTGTGGAAGCATGGAGGTGTTTAGGTGAAATGGGAGTGGAGTTTTTAACCAGATTGTTTAATGAAATCTTGGAAAGTGAGAGGATGCCTGAGGAATGGAGAAAAAGTGTTTTGGTACCGATTTTTAAGAATAAGGGTGGTGTGCAGAGCTGTATCCATCACAGCATGAAGTTATGGGAAAGAGTAGTGGAAGCAAGGTTAAGAAGTGACGTGATGATTAGTGATCAGCAGTATGGTTTCATGCCAGGAAAGAGCACTACAGATGCGATCTTTGCTCTGAAAGTGTTGATGGAGAAGTACAGAGAATGTCGGAAGGAGTTGCATTGTGTTTTTGTAGACTTAGAGAAAGCATATGACAGGGTGCCTAGAGAGGAGTTGTGGTATTGTATGAGGAAGTCAGAAGTGTCAGAAAAGTATGTAAGAGTGGTACAAGATATGTACGAGGGTAGTGTGACAGGTGTGAGGTCTGCAGTGGGAGTGATGGATGCATTTAAGGTGGAGGTGGGGTTACATCAAGGATCAGCTCCGAGCCCTTTCTTATTTGCAATGATGATGGACAGGTTGACAGATGAGATCAGGCAGGAGTCCCCGTGGACTATGATGTTTGCAGATGACATTGTGATCTATAGTGAGAGTAGGGAACAGGTGGAGGAGACCCTGGAGAGATGGAGATATGCTCTAGAGAGAAGAGGAATGAAGGTCAGCAGGACTAAGACAGAATATATGTGTGTGAAAGAGAGGGAGGATAGAGGAATGGTGAGGATGCAAGGAGTAGAGGTGGCGAAGGTGGATGAGTTTAAATACTTGGGGTCAATAGTTCAGAGTAACGGTGAGTGTGGAAGAGAGGTGAAGAAGAGAGTACAGGCAGGATGGAGTGGGTGGATAAGTGTGTCAGGAGTAATTTGTGACAGATGAGTACCTGTAAGAGTGAAAGGGAAGACCTACAAGAGGGTAGTGAGACCAGCTATGTTATATGGGTTGCAGACAGTGGCATTGACAAAAAGGCAGGATTTTGAGCTGGATGTGCCAGAATTAAAGATGTTAAGATTTGCACTGTGTGTGACAAGGGTGGACAGGATTAGGAATAAGTATATTAGAGGGTCAGCCCAGGTTGGAAGGTTTGGAGACAAAGCCAGAGAGGCACGATTACATTGGTTTGGACATGTGCTGAGGAGGGATGCTGAGTATATTGGGAAAAAGATGCTAAGGATGAAGCTACCAGGTAACAGGAAAAGAGTAAGGTCTAAGATAAGGTTTATGGATGTGGTGAGAGAGGACATGCAGATGGTTGGTGTGACAGAGCAAGATGCAGAGGACAGGAAGAAATGGAAACAGGTGATCTGCTGTGGCGACCCCTAACAGGAACAGCCGAAAGAAGATGATGATGATTAATAGTAAGAGGTTAATGCTAGTTTACAGCCATAATAAGTACTGCATTACTACAGAGGTATTTTGGTAATATTTTTGCCACCTCATTCTATCAACATGGGTCATTTTGCTTATTTTATTATTTTATTGCATTTTTTTTTAAAAGATGTAAGTGTTGTTATATTTGAATGTTTCAGGAATTTACAGTGTGGAGTATGAATGACTTTGTAAACAATGGGTTGTACAGTCCTCTTTTAATGTGCATAGAGTGATGGTTTTGTGTATCTTTATATGTATAGTGGGCTTGTGTGCATATTACATATGTATCAGGTAATTAGTTTAGAATTTATTTGGCCTGGACACCATTTTCAGACATGACCTTCTCCACAAGTTAGCAATGCATTCCAAGTTATACAATTACAGTATTGCATTTCAGCACCGACAAACTGAATACCTAAAAAAAAGGCAACTTTGTAGCATATTATACATAAAACATATTGACATATGATCCATACATGAATAGCATAATGTAAAGTAGAAGTAATACTAATGCTATATATATGGATTTTAGTTCCTGTAGGGTAAAAAGCAGTAATGCAAATAGTTAAGACATTTATTTAAAACAGTAGTACGTATTGTAAAACCTGCAGTGAAATACTCTCTATCTACTTGAAAACCTATTATTACTGTGCAAACATTAAGAAATATTTGACTTGAGTGTTGCTTTACAGCATTAAGTGTGGGATTGGAAAGGAGAAGTATACAATGGGAAAAATGTTTAGTGTATACATATCATTGTCTCTTTTTTGGAATGCATCTTGGATCATTACAGCTTGGGCCTGCCTTTACTTTTCTTTAATTGTGAAAGTGAATATTGGTAGTATAGAAAGTTCCAACTTGGAAGATCAGAACTTGTGCCTAATAAGTAAAGGCACAAATACAAGGTCTGCAGGTTTGTCCCATTCTTCGAGTTCATCCACTGCAATGAGTAACAAGGTCACACAGACAAAGCAATCAATAAAAACTACAAGAAAAATCTAGCCAAGCTAGGTTTTCCACTGTGTGATTGCTTAAAACCTCTTGTATTAGAGATAACATGGGATATATGCAAAGAACCCCTTAAGGACATCAGGTATTTCAGCTATATGGCAGTTCTGAATGTCCATTATGTTTTTCCTTTTTATGCCTGTTATGGACAAATTCAGGCAACTAAAGCTGAATCCCACTTGCTGTGGACATGCATGTTTTAGCCTTCTTATGGCCCTGTCAGCACAGTATGCTTAATTTATGTATGCTTTCTATACATAATTTCAAGTAATCTGTTTTTATTGTTGGTTATTTTATCTGATGAATGTGGTTGTATGTGATAAGCTTAATCTATGTGCAGTGCGTGTTGTATTGAGTAGTTTTGGCTGCTTGAAAATTGTTTACATAACTACTTCACTTTCTTTTAATAGGTTTTAATTGTGTGGTGTTTATTCATTACTTGGGCTCGTATTCAAATAATTTGAGATGCTGTTGACTGTTTTTTTACAGTAACTGCTTCTTTTCAGTCCCTTTTCCTGCGTACTGTTAGTTAAATTACTTAATTTGTTTTCACATGCTTCAAGCTGTTTTTCAACTTGTAACAGTCTAGATTCCATGTTCAAGCTGCCTGTGCTACAGGAAAGGCAGTCTGAACTTTAACCTTTACTTACAGGAAGTGAACTTTTAAAACGAGCAGAAGAAACATAAAAATAGAACATTTAAAATTAATGTAATTAATTTTAAAATATATCCATGCAGTTTTTATGCTCATTATCTTTTAAGAAGTGGAATAACAAAAAGAAGGAAAGGATAAAGAATAAGAAGACATTGGCAGACTTAAAGATACCTGGTACTAATCTCTGTTTAGTGACATCTTGTGGTCATCCTCATTATAGTTCAGTGAAAAGTTGTCTCCCTTATATAAGTACAGTGTAAATATAATATACTCATCTAGCAGGTCATCACAGTTCAAAGGAATATGTCATTTATAGTGATGAAAATGCTTGTTTGAAACATTATTAATGGTTTTAATGTGTCATGAAAGAAGCTGAAAAAAAACTGATAGAACTTTAATAATAATGAATTAGACAGTTACTGATATGCAGAATACTTCTGATAAACAAATAAGTACTTACAACAGCAATGGAATTTCCTCTGCAGTTTATCTGGTTCTGTGACACGCTACCTGTTATATTGTACTCACAAATATTTCAACATTGTCAGACTGGATTTCTTCTTATTCAGTCTAAACATTTCAGGACTTGGCATTGTGAGTCTTGATATTTTAAAAGGTTACTTTCCTTAACTAATCCATTATTGTCACTGACCTGCTATATTGTTTTATATCCACATTACATTTATGCAAGTTGTTGTGTTTTTCAGCTTTTAGGGGTTAGGGGTCACCACAGCAGAACTCCGGTCCGCTAATGATTGGCAGTAGATTTTTACGTGCCGAGTTGCCAGCCCTGACGCACAACCTTCAACAAAGGTATGCCCATTCACGCATATCTCCACACAGAAGACGCTCTAGCTGAGAATCGAACAGGACAGCGTTTTACTGTGAGGCGACAAAGCTCCCGCAGCACCACCACCACAGTCATATTACATTTATGTAAGTAAAAAACATTAACTTCTTTGCTAGCTATGTCTTATATTTCTGACATTTTCTAACTTTTGCATCGTTCAAGGGCTATCTGGTATTTTCTGCCTAGACTCCCTCAGAATACAAATTCTTCACAAGAATGGATAGTTTCATAAAATAAGGTCTAATAAGTAAAATAACTGATCTGCTTCTTGCAACAGACAGTGGCACACCTAAAGGTTTGCTCTCATAAAAAAATATATAACAAATACATAGACCATGGATGATCCACAGATAATGGAAGACCTGTGATATAGTACAAAAGGGTAGTTAAGAATCAGGACTTGGTGGAATACAGAATACTTACAAATGCATGGATGAATGAAGCTGATAGCATAGTAAAAAGAGAATGACATCTGGTAGTGTGTTAAAATATGGTTATAAAGTTGTATTAATCATCTGAAAGTTGGTAAGATACAGATTAAGCATCCATACTTAAGCAAATGATGTTTCATTGCAATTCTATATACATAATCTTGATGAGTGGATGGGAAATAGGAAATACACCCCTGGGATCACTTCTGTGTCTTTGCTCGACAGTGGCACAGGAAAATAACTTTCCTGGGTGGTGTAAGCCATGGAACCATGCTGGCTAGGCTTATGTAGGCCCTTGGGCTGATAGCCTAGTATCTACCTATGAACCTATGAACCTATAAGGACATCCACAGGCAAAAACATTCTCAAATTCAAATACATATTTACACAGACCACACTTATCTATTCATAAGTAATGGGTCTACAGATGTATTTACACAAGGTGTAACCAACTGCCTACAAAAACTAAATTCCCCATAACCTTTTGGTATTACTTCAGTATACAGTTGTCCCAATGCTTTCCTTGCAATGCAATTGTAAAATCTATCACCTGATGTGATGCCCAAAAGAGCTGTGCAATGCAACAAAACTTTAAGGTTAAACACAAAGAATACTTCATTACTAAAATGCAAATAAAAACAAGTAGGCAAGAAGCTAGCATATCTTATATGAGACAACATGTGGTTCACACCTCTGCACACTGGTTGCTATAACATTGTTTTTTTTTATATATATATAAAAAGGTTTTATAGACATTTGACTGGAAACTATTAACAGTGATTATAATCTTACTCTGAGAGAAACATATTTATTTCTGTTAAAATATTAATTTGCATATAGCAGCATTTACATACATTACTGTACTTATACTTTAGCTTTTGTCTTCTGTGCTATATATGAAACAGTTTAGAGGAGAAGATACTAAAACACCTCAATCTGCTCAACATCTGTTGCCTTAATTTCTCAAAGTTACTTCACTAATTATTGGAAAATAATATTTATGAGCAGATTTAACTCTTCAAAGTATTCTACATTTGTTGACTTTTAAATCATTTCAAACATTTTCATCTCCCATTGGAAAGAGGAATATGAAAACTTGATACACACATTTCAGAATATGATGATGAAAAAATAGTATAAGTAAATTTGTAAGTACATAATACTTAAAATATAACAATCAACAAATAATGCTTTCTGTACAGAAGTTAGATGTTAACTGTATATTCCAAGTGCTACAGGTACTTATAGTAACATGCATACATTCATAATACAAACATTCACTTAAAAACACTCATTAATTTGTATATTTACTCTCATGCATAGATACAGAGGACATATTCACTCTCTTAACTGTTAATATGCCTATTAAGCATCTACTCATAATTTACAGATACACACAGTTATACATATGCACATCTATGTAAATATATTATACATATATAAGCCGCATACAATATACATGAACATGTAATTTTAAATTGTAGCACTTTTTAATTATACTTCCATATTCTATTACTCGTACCTTTTCACCCATGTTATTAAATAAGTTAAAGTTCTGTGATACGTGATCTTGATATGTATTGGTGTTATGATGTTTATAACTTAATGTGTTATAGACATTCTCAGTTTTATTTGTTTCCTCCTTATAAATGCTTAAATACTAGGCTATTTACAGTTTTTCTATAGTAGGATTAATTAGAAGAAATGAGTATATAAAATGTCTTGATCAAATCGAGAAACTTGAAATGCATTATTTTCAGATATTTGTGATATATTCAGAAATACATAATATCATTCTTTATTATGAACATTTCCATCTTTATATTTCTATGATCTTAAATATTATTTCTTAAATTAATACCTTATATTGTTTTTTGTTTAACATGACTTGAGTGTGCTTGAAGTAGTTATAATTAATTAATTAATTAAGAAGCAGTAGCAACTGTTTAGCTTGGTGACATTGGGATGGGTTGGTTGGTGTGTGATTTGTATGATTAATATCATCAAATCAGGGAATTTTTGTTCCATGATGAGAGGTGTGAATGTATATAAGTTTGAAATGTTACCTTTTTTTTTTGTATCTGTCATAAGAACAATTATTAGTACCTGGTTATTATATTTTAAGCTAAACCATCTTAAATCAGTGCATTTACATGTTTTTATGAAAGTCGACATATAATTGCCTCTCATTAAACATCAGTGGACATAATAATCCATTGAAAGGGAGTAGCTTAAACAAATATTTAAAACTACATAAACCTCCCATAATTTTCTTACAAGAAACACATTTGTTATTTGAAAATGAAGATAGATTGAAATTAAAAGATTATCCAACTCTTGTGAGCTGTTATTTTAAATCAAAAAGTAGAGGCACTCTTGTTCTTTGGAAAAATGTATTACCTATGCCTAAAATATTAAATACCTTTTCAGATAAAAATGGCATGTTGGATTTAGCAGTAGTAAAAATTGACAAATACGTATACTCTTGTGAATTCTTACTGGGTACCTGGAAACAGAGCCAAAGTTGCTACTAAATATTTGAATAGTATAACCTTATATACAAATGGTGAATTGATTATTGCAGGAAATTTTAATTGTATTCTTTCTAGTAAATACACAACTACTGATAAGGTTCTTAAGCTGTCCTCAGTAACCAAACACTTTGACCATTTTATTAATTCTCAACATTTGAGAGATACCTATGATATTAATTAAATCAACAAACTCTCTTAATTTTACACATTATTCTTATAGATATAGCAACCAAACATCGATAAAGTAAAAAAAAAAAAAAAAACACAGCCACAGATTAAATAAACCATAATAGTACACTCTAGTATACTCTAGCACCTCGGCACAATAGCCTTCAAAGGAGTTAACATTCATTCAAAAAAACAAATATATATACATTCAAATAAAGCAATTAACACTGCAATAAAACAATAAATCATCTAATTAATAACATATTTCAAGTCACAATCCCTATTTAACCATTTAGGCTCCAAAGTATTATATTTCAAAATATAAATAGTTCTTTATACAATAGTTTATGTTTAAAATTTACCTTTTCCCCAGCCTGTAAAATAACTTGTTCTAAAATACAGCCCCTTAACAATGAAGCATCAATACCATGAAAATTATTTAAATGTGCAGCCAGAGGGCTTTCCAAATGCATATTTTAATGTCCCTGACATGTTCTTGAAATTTAGTCCTAAAAGTTTGTTGACTTTCTCGAATATAAAAACATTTACAGGGACATTGAAAAAACATAAATTATTCCCTCCATACTTCCATCAAATATATGCACAGGTTTAAAGTTAACATTATTAATTTTTGGAAAATAATTGATCACAAGATGGCAACTAGAACATTTTCCACATTTATAAGTAGCAACATTTATACTGTGTGTGGGTAAAACAAATGTATTATGTACTATAAAATTGTCTATAATTCTGCCTTTATATAAGAAACATAAGGGACTCTATTAATCTTATTGCACAACTGTCTATTTGATAGCAACATAAGCCAATAATATCTCAAAATCTGTTTACTCAATATGTTATATGTAGTGACAAAATAAATATTGTTTCTCATTACATCCTTCTCAACACCCTTATTGCTATTATTATTACAATAATGTACTGAAGTAATTACATTATTATTTACACCTAAAGTAATCTTTTTTTACAACCCAACTATCAATATTCTCACTTGATATATTATCTTCCTGTTGTCTTTCAAAAATAACTCTTTGCAAGGCCTTTCTGAACTTCCTTTTTGTTATAACCTCACCTGATAAACATTTTCTAAGTTTCATCCATCCTGTAAACATTTTTTCTTGATTACACAACCTATTTAATCTAAGAAATTCACTATAAGGTAGTGCCCTCATCAAATGGCTGGAATGACAACTAGAGCCATATAAAATATATCATACCCTGTAGATTTTCTATACATAGAAGTTATAATTGTTTTACTACTAAATGACCCTGTCAAAACCACATCCAAAAAATTTGCTTCTACTCCTATTTGTTGTCCTTCAAAATGTAACTTAAACCTATTATTTTGTAAATCTTCAACAAATTAACCTACTAAATTTACACCTCATTTACACAAAAAAATTAAGTCATCAATGAAACAAAAATAGTTCACTGCATACTTACTAAAAAACATATGCTTATATAAATTTTCCAGCTCAAATTTTGCCATCACTATATTAGCATACACAGTGGCAAAGGATGATCTCATTGCTGTCCCCTGCTTTTGACGCTAAATCTCACTATTAAAAGTAAAAAAAAATATTCTTTAAACAAAACATAACTAGATCTATAATAAAATTAGACTTGGGAGTATCACCCAAAAATAGTATAAAGACTCAGATCCATATTTATGTTGTATATTCATATATAAGCTAGGTCCAAAGTCAACCGATACATATCATTTTCCCATGATACTAAAGAAGCCTTATGTAAAACATCATGAGTATCTCTTATATAAGAAGGAAAACCTTGTACCATAGGAAACAAAAACTATGTAAAAAAATACCAATATTGTGCAAGAAATATTTATGTGCAGCAGCAATAGGGTGGCCCTTCAATTTATCCAAACTCTTGTGCACCTTAGGAAGGCAATAAAAGGTGGCTAAATTGCAATTATCTGGATTCAATTTCTTTTTGACATAATTTTTGTAAAATATCCTAACCTACAACCTTTCTCAAGTAATCATTGATATTCACCTGTAGCATTATTATAACTTTCTATATCACTCTTCTTGTAAATACTCTCATTTTCAAGATGTTCATAACACATTTTCACATATTGTAAACAATTCATCACCACAATTTTGTCACCTTTATCTGCAGGTTTAATTACTAAATTCTTGTTATTACTCAAATACAACAATGCTTGCCATTCAGTTTTACTCATATTTTAACTAATCTCACATTTATTAATGTTCCTACATAACTGTTCAACAGCAAAATTCAAGGCAGATGAAAATATTTGCATAATAACATTTGTGAAAGGAGGTATAAATTTATTTTTGTTAACCATACTGTTAGTGTCTAACGCACAATATGCATTGTCATAAACATCAGTTACAGTTTCACTTTCAGACAAACAGGAACAAAACCTTTCTTCAAAACTAGAAATATCAACTTCAGTTTCTTTCATAGAGTCAATATTATTATCAATTTTATTTATTTATTTATGTATTTATTTATTTATATTTGTTGACCGGGAGTGTCCGACTGGATGTAGGTCCATTTTCAGTGGAGGTCCGGGGAGAAAAGCTCCACAATTAAAATAAACAGACAGTAGTTACATTGGATAACAAAGCAATTAACAATTTAACATAGCAATTACTTACAACATATTTACAGATGAAGAACATAGTACATCAGTAGATAACTAGAATCTTTATCTGTGAAGTACATAACAGACATTAACAAATGTTACAATAAGAAGTTCCTGCTGTATAATAAGTACTAGGCTTATGAGCATCTGAGCTTGCTATAATCAAGGTAGTTAGTGAAGTGGAAAGAAAAGTAGTGGTTGGATGGGGTGGGTGATATTAGAGTGGGAGTTGCAAGGGCATAGCCAGCATGTTTTTAGGTGTGCTTTTAGTAAAGTTTTGAAGTGGGTGCATGATGGTACTGAGGTAATTGTGGGTGGGAGGGAGTTCCATAATTTGGCTATAGTGCAAGAGAATAGTGCTTCACCAGCAGAGTTATTGGCTTTAGTGATCTGCAAGTGATTTTTGTTGCTGGACCTTAGTGGTCTGGTGGTGCGATAGAGTTGGAGTAGATTCTAGAGGGATGGGACATTTAGTGGATGGTTTACTAGTTTGTGGGTGAGTGAGAGTTGATACCATTGAAGGAGGTGAGGGAGTTCAAGCCATTCCAGTTCAGCAAGTGAGAGACAGTGGTGACTACGGTAGGATGCCCCTGTGGCGAATTTGGCGATTTTGTTGTAGCAGGTCTCTAGCTTGTTTAGATTGCTTTGCCTTAGGTTGGTATATATTGGAGAGGCATAAAGTAGGGTGGAGATAAGGTGGGAATTTGCTGTTGCAATCTTTGCTGCTTTGGTGAGAAGTTGCTTATTTCTGTATAATGCTCCTAGTATTTTGTGGACATTTTTTATGGTCATGGATATGTGAATGTCAAATTTTAGTTTATTGTCTATTTCCACTCCTAGCAATTTGGTGTGTTCAGTTGGGTATATATTGTGTTGTCTTTTGCTGTGATGTTAAAGTGAGAGTTGTTTTGAGTATGTTTGGTGGGTTGGAAGATGAGTAGTTTAGTTTTGTTTGGGTTGAGTATTAATTGGGCATCGGATAACCAAGTTTCAACAGAGGAAAAGGCTTACTGTGTGACTTTTTGCAGTTTGGGTAGGGACTAGGCTGAGCAGATGATGGCTGAGTCATCTGCATATTGTATGAGTGTGACATGTTTGGTGGCAGAGGCTAGATTATTGGTGAAATCAGAAAAAAGTAGGGGTCCAAGGATGGATCCTTGGGGAACTCCTATGGAAACAGGTAGTTGGGGGAGATATGTCATTTTGCCATACAATGGAATGTTGGCGGTCAGACAGGTAACTCTGAAACCAGTTGTTGACTGATTGAGAGAAGGATAGGTTACTGAGGACAGGGATGAGTTGTTTGTGTGGGACCATGTCAAATGCTTTAGATAGGTCTAGGAAAGTAGCAGAGGAGAGATAGCCATTGTTTTTATGCTGAAGGATAGTGTTAGTAAAGGAGAGTAAGGCAGTGGTGGTGCTATGGTTTAGTCAGAAACCATGCTGAGTATTGGAAAGGAGGTTGTTAGTAAGGAGGTAGTCTGAGACCTGAGAGTGTATGCATGTCTCTAGTATTTTGGAGAGTGGAGAGAGAATAGCTATGGGGCAGTAAATGATTAGATCTGTGGAGGGTCCACCTTTGTGGAGGGGGACTTATATGTGATACTTTCCACAGTGTGTGGGAACGTAACTATCTGACAGAGATCGGTTAATCAAGATGGATACTGGGTAGGCCAGAGCATCAGCTGCGAAAAACACAAAATATGAAGTTTGCCTGCTAGCCTAAATATCTCATATTGTAGTACATAAAATCTGGGTAATACCATAGGGTATTACTGGATCTTGAAAGAATTATGTTTAAATGAAAAGAAAAAAATACTATTCCTCTCCCTTCACTGGTTGCATCCTTATAAAATTTAAATGATTCATGAATTCTAATTATATAGTTAAAGATTTATTGTTTTTATTGTTCCCTATATCACATACTGTGGGTTGTTTGGGAACTTTTGATATAAACAAAATGCTAGACCTTAGAAATGCAAATTTAATTTTTTAGCATCAATTCTTAATCAGAAATAAACCACATAATACAGATTATCTTCTTGCAAGACATTGTTTAGAAAATAATATTTGGTTGACTACACAATCTTGTGAAAATATGTTAGTGATAAAATCAAAATCTTCATGGATTTTCAAACAAAATATATTCCAAAGATACGTGAGTTTTTTCAGAATCAATAGTAACTCAAATAAGAATAAATCATATATATCAATAATTTATAAAATAATAAGAGAAGAGTTTGGTTCCACAGATTCATTATTCTGGAATTAATCAACTAAGATGAATGAGAAGGCCTTTTCTGATGAAGATAAATGTTTAATTTTTAAATCTGTGGGAAAATCTACTTCTTCTCTTTATTGGAAAATATATACATGGATATTTCTTCACAGAGCTTTTTTAACTCCCCATAAAGTATCTGTAATACATAACTATGGGAAAATGAATTGTTGGAGGTGTAATGAAGTCTCTCAGGGGCGACTCGTGGCATCGGACTGCCGGACTGCAGCCCCCTCAGCTAAAAAAAAGAAAATGTACCTTTTTGTGTAGCACAGTATTATTTTTTTGGTTTACTTTTACTTAAAAATTACTTTCTTTGTGACAGTTTGTCTCCGAGTCCGTGACTCGGAAGTATGCGCATGCGCACTTTAACCGCCTCAGGTTGCGGCGGTTTTAAATAAAGATTTTTTTTGTTTGTTTTCATTGCAGCCTGGGGGACTAATTAAGGCATCATTGTGATGCCCAGCAGTCTATGCGGTTCCAAACCGCATAGAATTGGAAGGGGCTCGGACTGCGACGTCCGCAGGCACGTACATGACGTGCTTGCTGGGCTAAAGGCTGCTGATTGGTTGTCGCTCTCTTCCTGGGCTTTATGTGCTGGGAAAAGAGCTCGAATCAAAAAGTAAGCCAGTTGTGGGATTGATTCGATCGTGACTGAGTCAGTCACACAGGAAGGATTTTAACGCCGACGTCGATACTTATTAATTTCCCATTGGATTTTTTTTTTTTTTTTGCTGAAGAACAGAAGAAAGAAGTAGTAGAAGAAGAAAGAAGTTAGAAGAAGAAGAACAGAGTGAAGGTGCAGAAGTATACCAGGTAAGTAGGAAGGGTAAGCTAGGGATAAGCTAAACGGCAGGGAAATATTAGAGGCTAGCATTGCTTCCTCACAGCTACTGGTTCTCTTACAAGGTTTCTAGATGAAATGCCTTTGTGTGGAATCTGCATTGTACCCCAAATTAATTGCTGGGTACCGCATTGCTATATTTCTTGGAAAAGTGCAAGCTTTTAATTGCCTAATTAGAAGCACTGTTTATAGATATGGATCTGATAAGAAACTAAAGACTTTAGTAGGTCAAATTAAGAAAATAAAAAAAAAACTCAGGAAAGATGAGAAGTTGAGAAGGAACTCAGGCAGCATGGTACCACAACAAAGACAGGCTGGTTGTTGTTCTAATGATGGGAGATAAGACATTGTCTGAACTAATATAGCTAACATAAAAATGTTCACATCAATGTACTATATGATTTTTTAGCATGGGAAATCAAGTTTCATCCTCTTCTTTTTGCCTTACAACTCAGCTGATAAAATTCAGTCATTATGAGGTGCCACATAGCCACAGATAATCTGAGTCAGCTGTGGGTTTTGAAGGTGTTTAACAATAGCTATGCACACACATGATTCTATTCTACTATGTCAAATTGCACATCTGTGATTTACACAAAATCAGACTCATTGTGGCTAATGTGAAAATACCAAATTACCAGAGTGGGCTCTATCATCAGTCCTGCAGCAAGAAGGTGGTGTTATAGAATTTTATCATTATATTATCTTGAGCTACAGGGATGTGGATTTATGGGATCTGGTGTTTCAGCTACAGGTAAGGAGTGTGTGAGTGTGTGTGAAAATGCCCTATACTGGTGGTTACACTCATGGCGGTGTGGTAGGGTATATCTCAGGCTTGAACCCTGTATGTTGTATGCAGGTGTTAAAGACCTGAATTCCCTACCCACCACCATTTGTAAAAAATTGCAGATGTTTGCCTCATATTTGATCTGATCTGTTCCTCATAATGTCTGTGGTTTGTAAATGCTGCAATGCTTGGTATTTGATAGTGCAGTGGTAGCACTGTTGCTTCACAGCTGCAAGTACTCAGGTTTAATTCTTGGCTGGGGTGCCTTCTTTGTGGGGTCTGTATCTTCTCCCTGTGTTTGTGTGGGTTTGCTTTTGTGTTCTCCCATGTTACAAAGACATGTCTGCATTATTTCTTCCTGGGCCTCTGCTGAAAATTGCTTTTCTGTTCCAAGTCAGACTGTCCTGATTAACAAATGTTAAATAAAATTGACAGGCATTTGAATTATAGACTTCAGGTTTCTGAATGTTTAACTCCTTACATATTTGATGGTGCAGTGGTAGTATTGTTGCCTCACAGCTATAGGTTTTCTGGTTTGATTCTTGGCTGGGGTGCCTTCTGTGTGGAGTCTGCATCTTATCCCTATGTTTGTGTGGATTTGCTCTGGTGTCCTGCCATTTTACAAAGACATGTGTCTACAGTATTTCTCCCTGGGCCTCTGCTGAAAATTGTCTTTGTTCCATCAGAAGTAAAATTGACAGGCATTTGAATTTCAGACTTCATATTCTTCAGAAAATACATAGCAAAACAACCTTTTATTCTAGCAATAAATATATAGTAACACAACCTTTTATTCTAGCAATTTTCTAAGTTTATAAGATAACTATTTGAAATTTGTCTTTATTTTGGGACTGCATTACCCTGTTATTGGCTTTGTCCAGGTTTTTTGTGCTAAGGTTGACAGCTATGGCAAGAGCTGAATTCACTGAATATGTTTGAGGGCTGTATTCCCTCATTACTGGGTTTGTCCATGTGTTTTGTGCTAAGAGGTTGACAGCTATGGTGAGAACTGAATTCATTAAATGATAGCCATTTAAGTTTCAGTCTTCCTCTCTTTCACAAAGCAGCTGATTTGGCGTAGTGGTATGCTTCTCTGACTGTTTTGCACAGGGACCTTGGCAGTAAAATGTATGGTAAAATAGCATTTTTCTTTCACAAAGCAGGTGGTTTGGCATAGTGGTATGTTCTGACTCTTTTGCACAGGGACCTTGGCAGTAAAATGTATGGTGGTAACACAGCATTTTATTCTAGCAGCTTTCCAAGATTATAAAAGCAATGTTTAATGTATCCCTGGTTTTTGCCCTTTTGACCCACCCCAATAAATTTGGCTTTTCCTAGATTTCTTGTGCTGCAAAGTTGAGTTGCAGTTGAGTATTGAGTAGATTTTACAAGGAGCTGAGAGCTGCAGGTGAAGATAAGTTTAGTGTTGATTATGCTAAGTCAGCTCGCATTGCTAATAGCACAACAGGTTGTGTACTTGCTTTTGATGCAGAAGGTTGTTGGTTCTACTCCCATAAGGGGTGAATGCTGTCGTACTGAAAGTTAAGATACTAACTACGAGCCTGTTATCAGTTTGCCATCTATTTCCTATTGCAATATTACTAGCTTATTTTTAATGTAATTTAGGCAATTTATTCCTCAGGGGCATCAGACACTTTATTTTTCGATCAAACCATGAAATATAAAGGTGTTTGCTAGCAGAAACCTCTTCATTACAGATTTATTTAACGTGGAATTATTTAGATGACTTTTTTACTGCTTCATAGATTGTGCATATTTACTGATAATGGTGAACTGTAGAATTGTGCATATTTACTGATAATAGTGGACTGTAGAAGTATGAGTAGACTTTTATGATGGAAATGTTCTGAAATGGGCAGTTTTGTCATTGGTGCATGCGTTCTGTTTCATTGTTTACTGGAAAAATGCTCAAAGCAATAGGAAGGTGTATCAAAGAGCACATGTATGTTTCATATGCAAGGGGCCTATGATTTGAAAACAGCCCAGAATTAATCTTTATCTGCCACGGGTAAAATATATTTTCTTTGAATGTGGGTTTCAATGTTGTTTCAATGAATGTGAGTTTCAAGGGCAGAGAAGTTTTAATGCCAAGTTTGTTTAGCAGATGTCTTAGTGTTTGTGCTGTAAAATGCAAAATAAACTTTCAAATGAAGTTCAAATCATCATAGAAGTAAATCAGTATGCACATTAGTGTTTATGGTAAATGGAGTGAAGTAGCCAAGTAATGGCTGCAGGGGGAGGCTCCATTCGACCATGGTTTTGTGAGGGGGAAGGGTGGCAAACTTAGGCAGCCCCAGCTGAACTATACCTCCCAACTGTCCAGATTTTCAAAGAATTAATAGATTTTTTGCTTCTTATTTTTGGTTTGTTCCTCATAAAATTTATGGTTTTTCTGTCAAATCATTTTGGGAATTAAGTCACTAAATAATGACACACTGAGTTTCAGACTTTATAACCTTCAGAAAAATGCATGCTAAAGTAAGACCTGTTCTATCAACTGTCTCAGTTTATACAAGAGCAATTTTTAGTACTGTTTATATGTTCCCCCAATATATTTGGCCTTGTCCAGATTTATTGCATTACAGGTTGAGAGGTACATGCAAATACATTGCTTTATAGGATTAGGCAGAGCCAAACCTCTCAACTGTCCCTGATTTTGGCTCAAGATGTTGCTCTTCCCCTAATGATCCCTCTGCAAAACAGCAATTTTGGAAGAAAACATGGAGGGTTTCTAATTAAGAAATAACTAATCAGATTACTTTTATTTCAGAAATGCATGTAGATTATTTTATTTTGCTCAAGTTAGCAGTACTGATATTAAAGTGTCCCTTCTTTGACAGGTTTCCAGCTGTATTGTGTTGCTATTTTATATTTTTACATCCACATGTTTGGTCCATTTTTCATTTTTTTGGCAAATTAGTGACACATCATTCAACACTGAAGTTAGAAAATAATGACAGACATTTGAGTTTCAGATTTCATACCATTCTGAAAATTCATACTAATGCAAGACCTCTATTATCTTTCTAAGTTTATAAGAGCAATATTTTAAAAATTGTCCTTATTTTTGGGCCTTTGTCCCATTTCTTTGTATGGCTTTGTCCAGATTTCTTGCTCTGAGGTTGAGAGAGGTATGACAAAATGTGTCAGGGCCATCACAAGTCAGCCAGAGACATTTCAAACTGTGACATACTTGTTGCACCCTGCTCACTCATGTAGTGACTCTGGATGTGTCGAAGCAAGGCAAGGAGTAGTTATGCAGTGTAAATGTGCAGAGAATCCCACCCATCCAAGGTAGACACAAGTACTAGAGTGGCTTTTCATCTGTCCTTGATTTTTACAGAATGGTCTGTTTTTTGTCATATTTTTTGTACTGCTGATTTATGCTTATTGTTGCTCTGTGTTTAAGTAGCAATACTTTAATGACCATCAGGTAAGCTTGGCTGAGATTGCAAGATGCAAGCAAGCTTTAATAAGCATACTGTTAAAGAATTGCCAACATTGAAAGCCTTTCTGTTGCCATGTAGAGAATACTTAACTAGATAATGTATAAGCCTTGGGTACTGAAATGCATATGACAGTATTTGTAATCAAGGACAGGATTACATTATTTTAAGAGTCTCATTACACTTGGAGACTTCAGTCATCTCTGCAGGCTTTACCCGTAAACAGAATGCCAACTGTGTG
Source organism: Protopterus annectens (assembly GCF_019279795.1). NCBI lineage: Eukaryota > Metazoa > Chordata > Ceratodontiformes > Protopteridae > Protopterus > Protopterus annectens. The sequence continues at coordinate 405,105,155 of NC_056728.1, forward strand.
GTCCATAACCTGTACAGTAATCATTTTAAACAATGTATCTTGAGCTTATTTCTTGTTTGCTTTTCATTTTTTACTTTGATCATGTTTTCCCCATGAAACAAGTAGATGTCAGGCAGCAGGTCTTTTTTTTTTTTGGATAAGGAACATTTTTACAAGTGGGGGCATCAGAGATTTCTACTTTCAGCATATTACTTGGTATTTTAATAAAGCTGAATATAAATTATAATTAGAACTGCAGTGCAAGAAGTGGTTTGAGTTGAGTGCTGCTTGTTTTTCTGATACTTGATTTTGACTGGCATTCCATTAATGTATTTCTTGTTTTTCTTATACTTGATTTTGACTGGCATTCCATTAATGTATTTAAAAAAAGTAATTTATTTTTTCATGCCTCACAACCTTTTTTGTTTCCATCTAGATATTAAGCTGTCATGCAGCCAATGCATTGAAATATTTTTATTCTTCTACACTTCATTTTGTCTTGATTGGACTCTCATAATGATGGTTTGGCACCCAGGGCAGTATATTTAGTTGTTGTGGTTTTGAGCATAACTCCTCCCCTTTCTAGTTGGCCACACCCCTTCCCATTGGCCCCACCCATTCAGCTGTCTCCTGCAGCCCCCCTTTGATTTGAAGTCACCAGCCGCCACTGTCTCTAATGCAGATTGGTTTCATAAGATATTGGACTGTAAAATAGTAACTCCCTTTGGGATGAATTTAGAAATTTTGCCCAAGCTTTGTGGACAGATAACTGCATCATTTCTAACTCTTATTTAATGCTCCAGTTTTGGATTCCATTCCTAGGGTGGAGGTGCCTCTCCTTTGTTCCATTTCATTTTTATTTATCCAAAATAGTCGCAAAGAATTGGAAAATGAAAAATACTCTTTCTTTCACTGAATTCATTAATTTAGCAAAAAATGCCTGTAAAAAAGAATTGTCAACTGCCAAAATGAGAACTTCATATATTACTCACCAGTTTAGAGTTTGGTCAAATTAAGTGATTTGCTTGACAGTTGTTAATGATTTAGTTTTCTATGTTTGATTTTGTTGTGGACATCTGTAAATAGTTATGTTTTTGTTCTATTTATCTTTAAATCATTTTGTATAAACTTTGTTTTAAAATTAATAAAAAGTGGTTTAAAAAGAAAATAAGTGGTTAAGCAGTTTCTATGATACCCTCCATTAGAAACCTGCTCCCTATTAGTTGTTAAGAGAAGCATCTCTGTGGTTTCTGTGTCTGTTTTGCATTTCTCAAGAACTCTGCAGTTCCCTTCCTTGACATGTCCTCTTATAACGTCAACCCTAACAACAGTTGAAACACCACTATAATAATTGTGTTTCAATACTTCCATATTACTCCAAATAAGCTAAGATGTTCATGTTTCAAGGTCCATTTGCGAAGCAGGCCCTCAGCTTCAAATGTTATGAGCAATTATGTGCCCCAGCCAGCGCCTCCTAGAACTACATATGCTGTGTCTATGTCAAATGAGTCTGAGGAGGAGAGGCAGTTCAGGCATGTGTTCCAGCAGATTGCAGGAGAGGATATGGAAGTGAGTCCATCAGAGTTGAGTAATACTCTCAATAAAGTTGTTTCAAAACGTGAAGACTTGAAGACTGACGGTTTCAGCTTAGAATCCCGCAGAGGCATGGTTGCTGTTATGGATAGTGACAGCACCGGCAAGCTGGGTTTTGATGAATGTAAGTATCTTTGGAATAATGTTAAGTGTTGGCAGGGTATTTGCAAGCAGTTTGATAGAGAGATCTGGTGCTATATCAGCTGATGAATTACCAGCAGCGTTACAGGCAGCAGGTTTTGAAGAGGTGGTGAAACTAATCGCATGCAGATATACTGAAGAGAATGGAAGCATAGATTTTGATAGCTTTATCTATTGCCTTCTGCATATGGATGCCATGACCTGAGCTTTTAAGGCACTGGATAAAGACAATAATGTAACAATAACTTACCAGACTAGTTGCAGCTCACCATGTATTCTTAAGTGCACTAAATGTGGAGAAGAATGAAAGATCATAATAGTTTACTGCAGATGAATCCCTTGTACTGCAATTTGTAATCCTTCTGAAGATTACTTTTAGCTATGCTTATCTGCTTCGTTAACTTACCATTTAGGTGACAGCTGTTTTTTTTTATTTTGTTGTCCAAAAAGAAACATAAAATGTTTGTATTATACTTTGTTAGGCATGTTTAATTAAGTTTATGCAGTAGCTTTTTAGTCTATTTTTACTGGGTTTGTCCATGTGTTTTGTGCTATATATATTTTACTATATTCAAATTGAACAACTTGATTAGAAAACATTCACATTTGCCTTTTATTTTGTAGTGCCAGTCATCAGCTGGGCATTTTTATATCCGCAGTTAAAAAACAGTTTACAAAATGTGTTCTGCAAGAGCTGTAATAGTGAGCATTGTGATGAACTTTCACTGTACTGCCCTTAACAAGTGAGCATGTGTTGCAGAAATCGTTGTATAAGCATGAACGGGCAACTGTAAGTTGAAAACAGGTGTCTTCCTTCAGGATGGTGCTATTTGACCCTGGCCAGTAGATTCCATTTTCAAGATGTATTGCCTAAGACCTCTTCTTTCATAAACCACTATGAATAAAGCTAATTTCTTGGAAAAAAGTAGGGTGTTGTCTCTTGGCTTTCACACTTATTTCTAACCCAGTTTCATAGTTCAAAATAACTTTTACCCTGACAGCAACACAGCTCTATTACAGCTATAACTGTTCAACAAGAACTGTCATGTTTTTATCATGCAATGCCAAAAAGAAACAACTCAAGCTTTGTACTGTACTACCAACTGTTATCTAAGTTTATATAAGTCCTGATACATACTGATAAGTTTTATATTGTCTATGTATGCTACTTTTATCATTTGTTTTTTTTTTTACATTTTTGCATATTTCCACTTTAAAAAAATGTTGTCGTGTCTATAGTTTTATTTGAGTGTATTAACTGTGGAGCTTTTCTCCCTGGGCATCCACTGAAAATGGGTTCCTGACCCAATGGACTTTCCCAGTCAATAAATGTCAATAAATAATAAGTTTGTTTTCCAAGCTCAGGAAACATCTCTCTCTCTCTCTCTCTCTCTCTATATATATATATATATATATATATATATATATACACACACACACAAACACACACACACACACACACACACACACACACACACACACACACACACACACACACATGGATTACTGACACCAGATGACCTAAATTTCATTTGACTGACAACTCATTTCATCGACTCCCATTTCACCAACAGCTTGCAGTGCTGAATTTCAACATACTAAATCTTAAACCATAGACAAGCACACTTATAACACCAATAACCAACCCTTTCCATAACTTAAACACTACTTACTTACCCTTTTAACAGAAATGGGACAATGTATAACCAAACTTGGTAGGAACTGTGCCTCCCACACATCCCCAATTATGTATATACTAACTCCAGGATCACACTACAGTGGGGAAAAGGGCATATACCTTTAACTTGCCTTACAGCACTGGACACGCTGCCACTACTGCTGGGAACACACAATACATTTGCAAAATTACTTTAGATACTTCCCATAAAAATGTAAAGAGACAAACCCACATTTAGGAACACTACTCACTACATAACTATCAGAATTCTAACAGTCAGCACTGTAAGTTACAGTAATTCTTTTTATCACCAGCAAGTCACAGGTGAAGGAAAACCCACAACAAGTTTATGTCTTAAATGTCGGTGAAATGGGAGTCAGTCAAATGAGTTGTCAATCAAATGAAATTTAGGTCAGTTGGGTGTCGGTCAAATGAGTGTCAGTCAAATGAGTTTTAGGTCAATTGAAGTAGACCCATATATATATATATATATATATATATATATATATATATATATATATACACACACACACACACACACACACACACACACACACACACACACACACTCCAGGCAGACCTATTGTGTCGGGCATAGGTTCTCTGACTGAACCCTTGTCAGCATTTCTAGCTAAATATTTAAAACCATTACTGACTTCGGTCAGAGCAAGGATTCAGGACACAACACAATTTCTTCAAATCATATCGAACACACAATTGGAGCCTGGATGGCTAATGTGCACCCTGGATGTAAAAGCATTATATGCGAGTATTCCCCATTGGGCTGGTTTACAAGCTTTACATTATTGGTTGGAACATGCTGCCATATACCCTCCTGGATTTAATACTCTACTGGTATGTATGGCAGAACATGTCTTGAATAAAAATGTCTTTTACTTCCAGGGTGAATGCTACTGGCAATTGCAAGGCATTGCTATGGGAGCTTCTTTTGCTCCCATATATGCGGATCTGTTTATGGCCTTTTTCGAGGAATGCATGATCTATGATCCCCTTCATAACCTCTATCAAGTAGAAATAGATATCTGGTGTAGATATTTGGATGATTGATGGATGGTGTGGCGGGCAGATGGGGCATATTTGCAGGAATTTTTGGAATACCTCAATGACAACTTGTGGGGTATTGAGTTTACTCTAACATCACATTATGACACTATCAATTTTTTGGATGTTACGGTCTATAGGAATGAGGATCACACTCTCATTACCAAGACTTTTAGAAAATATCCTCAATACAATACCTTGCTCCATGCATCTAGTATGCATCCCCGCCACACCATCCGCAACATTCCTAAGTCACAATTCATGCGTATCAAAAGAATCAGTTCATCTGAACAGGAGTTTGAACATGTCAGACAAGACTTGCATAAAAGGTTTTTGGATAGGGGATATAGGGAATCAGATATTGCCAGAGCTAGTGAATGGAGTACTGCTCAGGACAGGGGCACATTGTTGGAGTATAAACAATGTAGGACCACACAAGAAGGTCAAAATCTCAGGTTCGTGACAACCTATGAACACAACCATAATGTCATCAGGGATGTATTAGATACTCATTGGAATATACTCTTGGCCAATGATGAACTTATAAACTAGTTAGGCCCTAGATGCCAATTCTCCTACAGACGTGGGAAAACCCTGAGTGCTCTCTTTTCGCACTTCAAGCATAAGGAGAGTGGGGGAGCAGTATACCAACAAATGACCATGACTGGGGACAAACTACCGGGAATGTTCCCATGTGGACATTGTGGGTCATGTCAATTTGTGAGCAAATTGAAACAATTTACTAGTGCCAACACCAGCATGGTATATGATCTATGGGTTTTTGGAAATTGTGGTAGCAGTTTGATAGTCTATTTAGCCACATGCAAATGTTCTGACTTTTATGTGGGTCAAACTTCCCGTTCATTGAGAATTAGGATGTCTGAGCATAGAAGTGATATCCGAAACAAAAGAGAAACTAATGCTCTATAGAGACACAGCATCAAACATGCCAATGCTGAATTCAGGTTCATGATTATTGATAAAATCATTGGAGATAGAAGTAACCAACAGGGCTGGCACACAATTCTTAATAGTAAAGAAAAATATTGAATCATTATTTTAGGGGTGCTTTTTTCCCCAGGACTCAATGACCACTTATGAAGGACATCATGGATTATCATGTCTATCTTGGGGATGATCTTCATGTATGCGTATACAATTTGCTCTATATATATTACATGTTTTTTATATATATTATATCTTAATATATAATAGATTGTTTATATGTAATTCAAGTTATTGCATTTACACATATTTAGTTTGTTTATAAGTGCATGTCTTTTCAAGGCATGGGCAGGACACCACAGATTGTTATGCCTCTGTTTGTTGTAGTTATGTAAACCAAAGTTTTTTATTGATCACATTATTGTGTATTCATATATATATATATATATATATATATATATATATATATATATATATATATATATTTATACATATATATATGCATGTATGTATGTTGGTTTTTGTATGTTATCACATGTATAAATAATTTTTCCATATCTATTTTATATTTACATATGTATAGACATCATTACTAAAATATGACATCAGTTTATTGCTTTATTTGTAAGGCTCCATGTACTGTTTTTCAGCTTTGTATTTCTGGGTTGAACCCTGTCTGTCATTGGTTGGGGGTGGGTATAAATAGCCTAATCATGAATATGTTTGTGATGCTGTTTCACTGAGGAAGGCTGGGTAGCCAAAACCAGTCTGAATAAAGTATTTCATTTATTTACTTTATTTTGTCTACAAGTGCCTTATGTACTCTTTATGCTGGCCTCATTAGAACATAACACATTTCCCACATGCTTTTCGGAGACTTGATGTATTGTTTTGCAAATTTTACCTGGGCCTGGATGTTTTTCTGTGTAAGAAAAGGGTTCCAACTTGCAATCCTACCCATAGTCCAGACATATGGAGAATACAGGAGATTGTTGTCACATGTAGTACACAACCAGTACTTACCAGAAATTCTTGCACCTCCCTCAGTGTTGCTGTAGGTCTCTTGGCAGCCTCCCTGACCTGTTTTTGTCTTGTCTTTTCATCAGTTTTGGAGGGACATCCAGTTCTTAGCTACATCACTGTTGTCCCATGTTTTCTCCACTTTTTGATGACTGTCTTCACTGTGTTCCATGGTATATGCAATACTGTGGAAATTATTTCTACCCTTCTCCTGAATGATACTTTTCAACAATGAGATCCCTTTGATGCTTTGTAAGCTCTCTGTGAACCATGGCTTTTGCTGTAGCAGGCAACTGAGTAAATGTCAGGAAAATCCTACTAGGACAGCTGAACTTTATTTGGGGTTAATCAGAAGAAGAATATGACCCTAGCGCTGAGTAGCATCCTGCCTTCACCCAGAATGATATCACGGTATAAAGACAAAATTATTGACTTCAACAATTGGCTAAGGTTCTGGTGTCATTCAGAGGGGATCCAGTATCTGTCTGCCTGGGACGACATGATCGACAAACCACAATGCTTTGTCAGAGATGGTCTGCACCTGTCGCCCCCTGGGGTTCAGGTTACTGGCTAAAGCTCTTGCCACCTCTATAGTGCCTTTTTTTAAGCAGGTTTCAAAGGACAAAACCACCACCATAACAGATACAAGCATTCAAAATCTGAAGGTAATGCTACTCAATGCTAGAAGTCTAAATCTCAAAATGCACTCTCTCGAGGCACTCCTAAAAATGGAGAACATTGATATCTGTGCAGTAACTGAGACATGGTTCAAGGCTCCAGAGAGCACCCCTGCAATACCAGGCTACAACTCTTACCACACTTTTCGGCCACCAAACCAAGACCGAAACACTGAAGGTGGAGGTGTGTCCATATTCACCAAGTATATTCACACCTCCAGGCTGGTTGCCCAACACAATGCATCTGAAATTCTCCAGGTGCAACAAACACTAGGTAAGACTGCAATCCAAGATTCTCACTACACCTTTCTAAACATACTGGAAAATATTAAGATATAACCAAACATCCTAATACTGGGTGATTTCAACTACCCTGCCATTAAATGGGAAAAACTACTTTGGTACCAACACCTTTTCCCAATGGTTCTTGGAATTCATAAATTCCAGTGCCCTGCATCAACTAATCTATAGTCCCAGCAGGGACTCCAATATCCTAGACCTGGTCATTACCAACATGGGAGATAGATGCTCCACACCAGTGGTCACCTCCTCATTGGTCAGGTCTGACCATAAGCAAATCACCCTTGACATCCACATCCCAACCCCACTCCCCAGTAAGGAAACCTCCATAAAAAACATCTCCAAAGCCAGCTTCATGGTACTCAAGTCAGAAGTGACAAACTTCATGACACCCATGCAGACGGGAGCTGAATGTTTGACTGCTGAATCCTACACTAAGGCACTGTATGAGCCCATCCATTCATGCATGAATCTTGACATCCCAAATAGAACCAAGACACTTGCCTCCAAAAAAAAGGAAGCCAATCTGGCGGTCCTCTGCCATAAACAAACTATACAGCAAAAGGAAGAATATGTTGCAGAAAAAGGAAAATTGCAGGATGCAAAAAACTCCCTTACCAGCCTCAGTAGGAAGATAAGATCCCTCATAAAATCGTCCAAAGCTAGTTACGCAAATAAAATTGCCAAAGATTCCAAAGACAACCACAAAGCATTCTATAGTTATGTCAAGAATCTAAATGGCAATGCTCAGATCTGCTGTGAGCTACAACAGAATGGCATTAAATCCTGGCAGATTGATTAAGTGCAAACTTCACCCCCCCGTCTCACCCCTTAAAGGGCCCATCTCAATTCCAAAAGATTGCCATATTCCGGTAATCACAGCCACACATGTAGAAACTGCATTCTCCAAAGCTAAGAATACAGCATCCATGGGTCCAGACAACATCCAGGGCTGTGCACTACATGAACTACAAAATGAACTGGCACCTCACCTAAGTGTCATGTTTAAGCATGGCCTCACCTCAGGCTTTGTGCCCACTGAGTGGTGCACAGCTACAGTTATCCCACTCCACAAGGGGTGATCCACCTTGGACCCTGAGAATTACTGTTCCATCAGTCTGATGAGCCTGATCTGCAAGGGCATGGAAAGCATCATCATGGAACTTATAAACAAAGACATTGGCAACCTTCAAACACTAAACCCCACCCAGTTTGGGTTTGTGAAGGACCAATTTTCTCTCCTGAACCTGATTGACTTCTTTGAATCAGTTTCCAGAGCTGTGGATGAGGGCAAGGCAGTCCACACAGCCTATCTGGACCTCGCCAAGGCCTTTGACAACATCCCCTACTCTGGAATCATAGATAAACTTACTAAGCTGGGCATAAATCCCTACGTCACTTAATGGGTTGCCAACTGGCTTACTGACAGAACCCAGACTATAAAAGTAGCTGACTCCAAATCCAGGGACCACTCTTGTTTGGCATCTACTTCTCTGAAGTACAGGCTAACACTAAGGGACTCCGGCTAACAAAGTTTGCAGATGACTGCAAACTGGGAGCCATTATTGAATCCCCAAATGATGTGGATATCCTACAAAAGGGCCTTACAGAAACAGGTGATTGGTGCCAGAGCCATGGGCTCAAGCTTAATGCCAAGAAATGTATAGTTATCCCCTTTGAGAAAAACCATGTGCCCATGAATTACCGGGTATTTATTACAATCGAATTGCCATAGTTGGCCAACTCCACCGCCCGCTATGTACTGCCTACCCAAACAAAATAAATGTGAATATATTACTATATATGCACTTACCTTAACCCACACCCTAACCCTAAGATCAGTAACTTTTGCACATTTAAGTTAGGGAGCTATACCAGATAAGGGAATATCCTACTGATGTTTTACCTCACTGAACATGGTGTGGACAACTATGGCGACTCGGTATTTTGAATTTCCTGCTTAAGGACATTCAGTGTTCATGCGGTTCGCTGTTTATGTGTTGGCCTTTCGGGATTCACGTAAGTGAGATTTCGTCATTCTAATATAGACCCCTGAATTACCACATAGGTGGCAGTACACTAAATACTGAAAGTGTGATGAGAGACTTAGGGACACAGGTGGGCAGTGGTCTCACCTTCTATACCCACATCGCCACAACAGTCAAGAAATCCTTCTATGTGGCACACCTCATCACTAAGGGCTTTTCATCCAAGAAAAAAGGAGGTAATTGTCCCACTGTAGTCATTCTTCATTAGACCCATTATAGAGTGCAACGCCCCATTTGGTATGTACCTCACAAGACATCTGCAACAGCTGGAAAGGCCACAGAAATACCTCACTAAAATATTCACAGGCCTAAAGCAGATGCCCTATGCTGACCGTCTAAAAAAACTATCCTCTGTACATATTGTCTACTCAGAGGCAATCTCTGCTTAACATACAAAGCCATATCAAACCCTGAGTTGCTGGACATGCTCCACTTAAAGAAATCCAAATCCCTCAGAGCCACATGCTCCGGGATCTAAACCTTGTCATCACAATAAACAAAACATACTGGAGGGATAGGTTCCTGACACAGAGACTCCCCATACTCTGGACTAGACTGCCCATACATGTCAAGCAAAGCGCCTCCTTGGCCCTCTTCAAAAGGAACCCTGACGATTGGATGGGAGATCAGAAATTCACCCCGGGGATCACGTCAGTCGCCCTGCTAGACAGGTGTACAGGGAAGTAAATATTATGGGAAGAAATATCCAGGGGATTGTTATGGCTAGGCTTGTACAGGCTCTAGGGCCGATGGCCTAGTACCAGCCTATGAACCTATGAACCTATGATGGCAGGTGTGTACCCAAGAAGATTGGCTGTTGTAATTAAATGAAAAGGTGCTGCAACAAAGTATTAGTTTAAGGGTGTGCACACACAACAAAGTATTAGTTTAAGGGTGTGCATACTTATGCAACCAGCGTATTGTACATTTTTTATTTTTTATATTTTTTCCTCTAACAGATTTGTTTGTTTTTCAATTGAATTGCGCACGTTATAGGTCACATTAAAGGTAGGAAAAGTCTTGAAATTATTTATTGTGGTCTCATTTTTTATATGACAAAAACCTGGCATTGTAAACAGGGGTGTGTAAACTTTTATATCCACGATATATATATATATATATATATATATATATATATATATATATATGTCCGGTTCTAAATCTTGAAAGCTCATAATCTTGAAATTCAAAATACTGAAGCCAAAATCCTGAAAGTTCAAAATACTGAAAACTCAAAATATTTACTTAAATATACCAACTCCGAGATTACACTACATTGCAGAAATGGGAAATCTTCCCTTTCCACACTGTACGGAGATCTCCATTCATTCCGATCGAACTTTTACAAGTTTGAACATATGGTCTTGGCCATATGTGGTTCAAACTTGTAAATATTCAATATAATGAAGGGGACCCATATATATATATATATATATATATATATATATATATATATATATATATATATATATATATATATATGTGCAGATACATTTGTAACTAGGTCATAGCCTGAAGCTATCTGTAACCCAACTGGATTTTTTTATTACAGATAGGTATGCTTCTACTACTTCCATGGCTGTTTATGTTGCCACATGTTGTTCCTGCCTGAGTTTCTATGTTGGCAAAACAACAAGGAGGCTATTGCAACAAATAAATAAGACAGATTGGCAATATAAAAACAAAACCTTTGTTAATGTGCTTCTAAGTAAACATGCTAGTATATGTGGCAAATTTTAAAAAGTTTGTGTTCCTTGTAATAGAACTCATTAAGCCAAGTATTAGGGGTGGTGATCTGAGTAATTTATTTATTTATTGACACTTGATTACCGAGGAAATCTGACTGGGTAGAAGTCCATTTTCAGTGAAGGCCGGGGGAGAAAAGCTTAAAACTATTACAAAACATTGTAAGAACAATAATTTTACAATCTTCAAAAATAAAAGAAAGACATCTGCAGTTTAAATAATCATAACAAATTAGACATAGTATAAAAACATTGGTTAAGAATCAATACTAGGTATATGACAATCATTTAATATTTAGAGAAGTTTTAGACAGTTTGTAGAGAAATGAAAGGTAAGTTAGTGCAATGCAAATAGGAATTGCAATATGCAGTGAGGGAAAATATGCTCATGGTATATTTAGAGAGAAAATCAGGGATGAGAATTAGATAACAGTAAGGAAGTAAGTGAAGAAAGGAGGCACAAGGAATGAAAAGGTAATTCTTCACATTTAGGGATAGAGTTTATCCACGTTGTCAGAAAGAACAGAGCCAGGTGTTAGCTAGGAAGTTTTTCAGAGTGGTTTTGTAAGATGGGAGAGAGGGTGTAGACCTTATGGATACAGATAAGAAGTTCCAGGCCTTAGCAACCTTGTATGAATACAGACAATGCCCATCAAATTTGCTAGGTTTATTTTGTTTTGGTCAATGGGTCACTATGACTGAATTGTGCAGAATGTTTTTAGCGCTGGACAGGCTGATGGATGCTGGATAATTTTATAGCTGGTAAGAAGTTGTGTATATGTTAGTTGATGTGGCAGTTCTAACTAATTTAAGTTTTTCTGTACTATACAGTGGGTTCTGAAAGGGATATGTGCTGCATATTTAGCAACTTTATTATAGCATTGTTCAAATTTTAATTTTGGTGAAGCCTGGAGGTTAGTATGGATGAGAGCTCCATAAAGAAAATTGGGGAGCAGATAACTAATGGCGAGTGTAGCTTTAGCTGTGTTGGTGAGAAAGGTTTTGGCACTGTAAAGCATCCCCAGGTTTTAATTAGATTTTTTATGCAATTTGTATATGCAGGTCAAATGTAATATTATCATCCACTATCACCTCTAATAGATTGCTATGAGAAGTGAATTCAATGGTCATATAATCAACAGAAAGGACTTCAAATTTTGTTTTTTCATGAGAGAGGGATTTGGGGGAAAAGTATTATTTATTTATTTTATTTTTTTTAGTTGAGTACTAACTGCGAGTTACAAAGCCATGTTTCAGTGGCTGTTAAAGCTTTCTTGGAGGTGTACCATGTTGTCAAATGTACAAATGAGAGTGCAATCATCTGTATATTATATTGGGGTGGCCTGTTGTGTGGATGTATAGAGGATATTGGAGAAAATGTTATTGAGGAGGGGAACAAGGATAGATCCGTGTAGTACACCGATGGTGACTGGGAGGTAAGGAAAGAGTATGGAGTGCCATTTTACTGACTGATACCTATTGGATAGGTAGCATTTGAACTACAGAAGGGTGGGCTGGGAGAGACCTGGTAAGGACATTTAACCGCAGTACTGCTGCAACACCCTACTTTGTCATTATCGCAGGCTTTATTGACAGTATCTATATAGGTTAGAAGGGCAGTGCTAGTAATATGGGAAGGGCAAAAACCATGTGGTGTAGGGCATAGGAGTTCTTCTTGCAGGACATAGTCTAGCAATTTTTTTAAAATTCATTTTTCTAGTATTTTGACAAGGGGAGATACGATTGCATAGGTTTAAAGCTATTGACATCTGTTGAATTTCCACCTTTGTGCAGAGGGATAATGTTTGACTTTTTCCAGAGAGATGGAATGTGGCATTCCTTTATTGACCTATTTATAAGGACTGAGACAGGGTAGGCAATGCTATTGCCTGCTATGTTTAGGTACTCACCTGGAGGGTTATCAGCTGAAGAAGAGCATGGTTTAAGTTTGTTAAAGAGTATTTTTCTCTAAGATGCGGACACAGGTTTGATGTTGATATGTAGCTGCTGAGCAGAGTTGGGATTAGATGTTGAGGAATCCTTGGTTAGAGGTACTATACTATCTATAAAATAAGAGATGAACTTTATTACAGTTTTGAGTGCTGCATTTTCAGGAGAGAGGTAATGCTTTAGTAGTCAAGCAAGCAAAGGGGAAATTAGTATTAACCATAGATAAAAACCTGGGTTAAACAAAACACTAAATATTGAGTGCATTTTAAAAGGTAATGTAATATAATATATAATAAATTATGTAATGCATTTAATAAATACTTTTCTGTGTTTTTAAGTGTTGAAACATTTTTAAAAGTTGTCAGCTGTTATGGATCATGTTCATAGCTCTCAGCTATACAGGTTTTCACAGACTGTCCAGATGTCTGCCTTATATTTTTATTCTGTTCCTCATAAAATTTGTGGTTTGCTGGCAAATCACTATGGATTGAAGTCACTAATTAATTACATATGTTTGAGTTTCAGACTTCACATCTTCCAAAAAATGCATGCTTAACACAAATCCTGTTATTCTAGCAACTTTAAGTTTATAAGAGAAATATTTAAAATCTGTCCCTATTTTTAGATATTTGTTCCCCCACTATTTTAGACTTTGCCCCTGTTTCTTAAACTAAGAGGTTGAGAGGTATGACAATGTAGTATGAATTTTCTTACTGATTTAGTTCTGAAGAAGTTCTTTAGAAGAAAAGAACAAACGGGTTTTGTTGTCTTGAGCTTTTTGTCAGCTTATGCAGTTTACAATATTTTTTGTTTTGTTTCAGTAATGGCAACTTTAGTACAGCTTAGTCATGGCTATGAGACATACTTAGCCAATAATCAATGACAGTGTGTGTGTAATGCAGAATTTACCTATGGCTAGTCTGGCTTTAATCAAGAGGGTGAAGCCTAAGTGACCAAATTAGTAAGCCATTTATGGCTAAACCTGCAAAACTTACATACAAGAGTTGATTACTGCTATTATGCAATGTTATTTCAAAACAGAAATTGCTTACATTTTAATACAATGGCATTGCATCTAGAAGCTTCTTCATTCTGTAGGGTTTTACAGCCATCTTCCACAGCTTGTAGACAACTTCATAATATACTGTGCATGCATCAGACATATTTGAGCTTGAAGCTTGTGCATTGTACTTGGGTACATGCAGTTTTGCAATTGTTTTAAGGAATCAGGAGCAAGCATGCATCTTACTGCTTACATAAAAGTGTCTGCAGACTCTTAATGTGCCAGTGTTAAAGTTTGAGCATTTTTTAAGTTTTTGCAATTATTTCAATGACCCATTGGGTAGTTTTCTCTACTTAACAGAGTGGAGGAAATAGTAGCTGTAGCTTTTCTTTTTTAGAAGCTACTGTTGCCCGACTTAATGCACTAGGCAATGCAAGATTTATAATGGGCAGACTGATTCTGTGGCCAATCAGCATGCACATTTTGAATATACATAAGAGTTCATTGTGTAATTTAAGATGGTTAGATCCAGGTTTCCCTTCTTGCTCAGAAACAGTGTGCTAGAAAGTATAAAGAAGTATATGAAATTTGCATTCCTTAAAAGCAGTCATACTTCACCTGTTCTTTTTGAGGAGGGGATAATATTTTTTAACTACCAAAAGCTCTTTTGTGGGGATAATACTTTTAACTACAAAAAAGCTATCTTACATATTGATATGCGATCCATTAAAAACATCAACATAATTTCTGCTGAACAATTAGAATTGAAAATCTGACTTGCAGCAAACCACAAAAGGGTAAAATGACAAAAACAAAACGGTCCTGCTTTACTCATCAGTGACCCTTGATGTTGACTATAATTAAGTGGGTGTAGGGGTATAAAGACCTCCACATACAGTGAGCTCCAATGATGCAGTGTAGAAGCGCAGTTTTATTGTTAACCTTCCCTTTTATGCCCCCAGCATACAAAGGCAGTTTTGTTGTTCTCATTACAAAGTATACTAGCAGTCTCATGCAGAATCATATTTTCTTCTTAGAAGTAGTTTAATGTAATAAAAGAACCAACAAGAAGGCTGTTGTGATCAGTAATTATTAAATCCCACTGAAGTAGAGAAATGAAATGTAAACGTCCAAACAGGTTTTCTTCCAGTTCAGACCAACGGTATTAATGGAATTCAAGGTAAGACAAACTCATCCTTTATATTTTTGGCAAACTGATCATGTATAATTACATTCCACTTTTTTATGACAAAGCATAGCCTGGAGTATTTAAAAAGACAATTCTCAAGAGACATGGACAAATGCTCGTGCATGTGCGCGCGCGTGCACACACACACACACACACACACACACACACACACACACACACACAGGTGAGTTAGACTGTTGCTAAGAAATGAGAGTTAGCACTACAAGTGACCTTGAAGGGTGAGAAGCTCTATTGATTTATTGAGCTTAGTGATATCTGTGCAAGACATCACCTTTTTTTCTCTCGCTAGCTTTCCTCTACTCTGCACTGTACAGCTAACCCTTAAAAGAACAGACTGTAGAGAGTGTCATAATGCTATTTAATTCTTTGATATTTCTAAGAGAAATATAAACTTTTCCTTAAGCCAGTTTTAGTATAGATTTCCCACCATAATATGTTTTCCAATTTCAAGATGTAATCATTTATAGCAATTAAGCAAAATAGAATTACTGAAAATCCACTTTATAGTGATCTAATCAGAAATGCTAACATGTGAGTTAGGAATGGCAGAATATCTGAGAATAGTCATAAACTACCCATTCTATGATGTACATTTGTGGTTTGCAGACCTTACATTAACTCAGTGGTGCACTGAAGCATAACAACTGTTATAGGCTTCATGGGATTGGAACTGACAAACTAGCTGAATGAATGAACTGAATGTGTTGTGTAAAACAGGGAATTAGAGAAAGAGACAAAGAGATAGAGACAGTGCCATAGGGCAGTCAGACAGACAGGGAAATGGAGAGAGGCAGAGGGGTGTGGGAAATGGTTGAAATGCTGCACAGGTTAAATTATCAAGAAAACCTGGCATAGCAAATTGAGGAATAATACTCCAACGAAATGGATGTGGGAATAGGGGGCTATATATAACTGCAGTAATTTAGTCTTCTTCTAGTATTTTTGAACTCTTAAGTGACACACTACATACTTTAGTAGTTTGGTCTGACAGATAATGCAGTTTGGATGTGAAGTACTGAACTAGTTTCACAAAGTTGACAATGCACAGCACATGGGTTTATAAACAGCATTAATATGACAAATATCTTCAGTTGGATACATACTCTTTAGTTTTCTTCATAAATCTTTGGCTAAACAAGTATTGTAGAATAGAGGGTGGATTGTTTTATTATTACTTGATGTGAGAAAGGGGTATTTGTAAGGCATTAGGAATATAGTATGGTCATTAGACTGCACTGATCTGCTGCGGTACCATTGGCAGACTGACTTAGTGTTGGTTTCCCTAACAGATTTTTGTCACTTCTAAAACAGCCTCTCCTTACAGCACCCTTGTTATACATTGAATGCATATCTGATTAGATGTTTGGTGGCAGCTGGGATTGGGTTCAGGAATCTGCGCATTTGTCCAATCTACACTATTTTTAGCCAAAAATATGATATTTGTAGTAAAAGGAAGGTGTAACAATTATGCCAATTGAAGAAAAGTGTATCAGAATTAGCCTGAAAAACATAAAATCACTCATCTCACCAGTTTTGCATTTCATTTGCATGTGCATAAGTTTGAGCAACTGCACAAGCATGCATTCATGCACACACACACATAAACACAGACACACACACACACACACACTCACTCACGCATGCACACACACACACACACACACACACACACACACACACACACACACACACACACACACACACACACACACACACGTACATGCTCACATGTGCAGCTGCTGTATAAAGGAAACACACATATACAGGCATACACACAAACATACATGGAGACATATATATACATTTTATGCTTACTTACAGACAGAGATGGTTCCTGCTAATTTATGGTCTGTAATTTAGAAAATGAACAAACAAGTAGCATTCAGGATACACATCATTCAATTATTTTAGATGTTTGTTTGTTTCTTAATTCCATTTCTGTTTCATACAATCCAGCATGCTAGACATTTTTTTAATTTTTTACCAAAATGATCTGCCCTTTCTCTTCACTCATTTCAATTCATTTATAATGCAACAACCATAACAGAAACACAACTTTCAGTTGGTTTCACTTATCCAAGCTTCTTCAGAGGAAGCCAGTGTTATATTGACTTACCATTTCTAAAACAAAAATTTCCACCTTGTGAATTTTTAATTAAACTGCTGAAAGCATAACATGAAAATATTTCAACACATTGTCATTGGCATTATAGACATTAAGCAAAATATTATTCTAAACTTGAAAACATCATATTAGCCTACAAAGCACTTGGTCTCATTAACTAATGCTTCTACATTATATAGCCAAATATATTAGGTTATAAGTTTCTCATAATTCACATATAAATATAGTCATGAAAACTATCTTATTTTAAATTATTTAGAAGCACCATTTTTAATAAGTATAGCTATGCCACAGAAAGGTAATTGTAATCAATGAAAAACAGGTTCTTTGTGACTTTAACCTTTTTATCAGATGTTTTAAATGTATTATATTTATCAGTGAACTCTGACCTTTTGCAGAACAAAGCAAAACTAAGGCCGATGAGTGATAGTCACTTTATAGCTAAAGGAGACTGCTTTAGAATTGATGTTGTTTTACTAGTTTTGTGTATTATTAAGGTGCTTAAGATATGTTATTATTTGTAAGATTAAAGGGAAAGAAAATGAGTTGGCCTAAGCATACCTTTCAACTCTGCAGATTTTCACAACATGTCCAAATTTTAGCCTCATATTTTTTGTCCGTTTTCATAAAATTGTGGTTTTCTGCCAAATTAGTGGCAAATCATTAAATATTGAAGTTATGAAATAATGAGACACATTTGAGTTTCAGACTTCATATCTTTCATAAAATTCATTCTAAAGCAAAACCACTTATTTTATCAACTTTATAAATTTGTAAGAGCAATATTTAAAAATTGTCCCTGTTTTTGGGCCTTTGTCCCACTTTTATTTATGACTTTGCCCTGTTTTCTTGCTCTAAGAAGTTGAGAGGTATGGGCCTAAGACTTCAGGCTATTTGTAATTTTTCATGTCTTTCTTCCCCTGGACAAAAATGCCATAACTACTGGGGTAATAACCTTAAGCTTTTTCAGGAGGCTGACACAGTGACCAGTTGACCTTTACAACTATCTGTCACTGGATTTCTAATAATGTATTTCAACATAGTTCTCATCAAAGCTATTAATTAGGCATACCAGCATTATAAGGTATGGATTATACAAGCATTAAGGCATGAAAAAATGGACCATTGGAAATGTATCTACGTCTCATGCAGTATTTTTAGAAGTTGTCGCTGAGTGACTTAACAAAAGGTAAGTAGACACATCTTTAGAAATTCCAAGCAAGGCATTCCATATTATGAAAAAAAATAGACTTATACTTAACATCTAGTTTATAATTGTTTGACAAGTTATTATCAGATGACGAACAATGGTATTACATGTTATGCCACATGTCTTTTTCAATTCTTCTTTTAGAATGAAAATTCAGCAGGCCTTCATGTAGTGCAGTTATAAAATATTCTGATTTTTGACCCTTTGTGGCATAAGAAATAACGGGACACTCTTGTGAGAATGTAGGTAACTAATTAGAATTGTGCAATTGGTGATGTTGTGAATGTGGTTTCATTTATGTAGGGTTCTAATGAGCTTTACCACAAGAATGTAAGGCTGTGTCCAAAGTGATTGTATGAGTTTACAGCATTTGTTAAATCAGAGCACTTTGCAAAATAATGGATTCCTTTTTTAAATCTGACATCGATGTAAAATGTAGTAAGGCACTGAGCTACATACCTTGGGACCAAAGTATGAATCCATACTTTCCTTACTGTGGTACCATGAACAAGCTGCTTTGATCATTTTACTCCTGGGACACTTTTCAAGAATAGAACCTTGAACTTAATGGTTCTGACCTGTCAACAAGGGAAGAAATAAATTGTAAGAGCTGATGGCATCTTTAGTAAAAGCAAGCATCTTTGTTTAACTTATTCTACTTTGGGTATGTGAAAAGCTGCTTAGTAAGTTAGTTGTGTTAAAGGGAAGTCTGACTATTAGAGTCACATAATAAGTACAGATGTCAGAGATAATTGGGTTCTGTGAAAAAACTGGCCTTAAAATTACTGTAAATGTTATCAATGTATAACAATAGCTGTCCCATGGGAAACATGAATAGTGAGGCATTGGTTTTAGATCCTGCGTGTGATGTGTAAGAGGCCAACACCTTCTATATGCATTCCATAATGGGAAGATGGCATAGAAGGATTATAGTGTACTGTCTCCATGGTAACTACTTGAAATGACACTGGCTAGAACAATAACAATGGACAATGGGAAACTTCCCTTGTTGCTATTACTCATTCTATATTTCTTTCTTTTGACAGTCACAAATTCTCAAATAAAAAAGACATACAACTAGCTGTGAAAGCCAAGAGTTCACTTAAATCACTGAAGTACCACATAGGAATAACAAAAGGGGCATTTTAACCAGACGAGGGAAAGCTGCGAGTCCTATAAGAAAGAATATGCTTTCACAAACAATAATTCATAGTCTATTGGCTTGTCTATATCATTTCACTCTCTATATGCACTTGTGCAAGCTGTAAGAAATTATTAATGTTTATTATTTAGCTTAAAAAGTAATACAGCATATCACAAAATACTTGTTTGCATTTATGTTAATGATAACTTCAAACTTCATATTAAGTTATTTGTTTATTAAATTTTACTATTAACCTACTCTCTCTTTCTATCTTATCTAAGGGTTAATCTTTATCAATGATATTGTCTTCTATTTTTGTACATATCAAAAATGTATATTGTCTGTTTTTTATTATTGTTAAACTGTTGAAGTTTGTCCTGGAGCTTTTCTCCCCGAGCCTTCACTGAAAATGGACATATATCCAGTCGGACTATCACGGTCAACAAATGTAAAATAAAATAAAATAAATAAAGATAATTATCTCTGGCCCCTGTGTTGAATATTTCACGCCGTATTGACACTGTAAGATCTGTTTATTTCATGTCTGCTCTTCAGTCAGATTTCCAAGCCTCTTATGGAATTAGACCTGAAATACTGTGTGCACACCAACTCCATTTAGGCAACAATGCCCAGTAAAATATAACCGATAAATCAGAACATTAGTGGTGATCTTTAAGGAATGCAGTCAATCCACTACCGTGTTCACAGAAAAAAGTAATTCATTAATAATACTGGAGGCAAACTTGAATGACAGTTTCACATAGTAAATTGAACATTTAATAGTTCATGAGTTCCTTATTTACCTTATGGTAGATTAATGTTATACTGTTGTTATGGGTACTGGAGTTAAAGTTAAGGACAGGCACATTTACAGTACTTCAGTGATTTAGCCTTAATCATCAAAAAATGGTTGGAAATTTACAAGAAATGTAAATGTAGAAACTGCTTCATAGATATCAAAATGGGAACTCCACTACATCTTTAATTTTACTTCCACAACACTTCATCTAGCTTCTCTTTAGTGCTTTCCAAAATGAAATTGTATTATTAAGTTGCATTGTTATTTGAGCAATGGCAACAAATATCAGACAGATAAACTACAATCAAGAAAACAACAGCTGTATATTATTAAGCTGTTTGTCATTTGGAACATTAGACAAACCTTTTATGTATTTTACTTAAAGAAGTATGTGTGTGTGTGTGTGTGTGTGTGTGTGTGTGTGTGTGTGTGTGTGTGTGTGTGTGTGTGTGTGTGTGTGTCTATGCTTATGCATGCATCTGCATGTGTGCATGTATGCGTGTATGTCTGTGTGTGTGTGTGTGTGTGTGTGTGTGTGTGTGTGTGTGTGTGTGTGTGTGTGTGTGTGTGTCTGTTATGTGTGTGTGTTTGTGTGTTATGTGTGCTGATAACCTTAACAGGTATCTGTGTAATTTCAAATACCTTAAGGAGTCGATGACCCACTTAAATCATGGCTGTATGAAAATGTGAGATTTTTTTCTATAAATATTTTATCAACTGATCTAAGAATCTACCAACAAATGTGCACAGTTCATCAAAAAGAAACATGTAGCAGGATGGGCATCAACGTAATTAAGATTACATGCAGATTTAATAGCATAAGTCACGCACTGCTATGATGTCTATGTGTTTTATAACCATAAGGGTTAATTTGCAAGAACACTTTTAGCTATACCAGACATGTGTCTTCTGTGTACTATAGTGACTGTTTCCTTACTTTCATTTAGATAGTTATATATCATCATATATTAGCCCTTAGTTTGGTTTTCACCTTTGTTCCAAAGAATAAAAATTTTAAAAAAGTAGCTGCTCAAAACTGAAGCACAATATTCAGTGTTGCAAGTAATCTTGTGGCACTGTTGTCAGTGGTATGCTAATGCTGTGGCAGTGTTATCAGTGGTATGCTAATCTTGTGGCACTATTGTCAGTGGTATGCTAATGCTGTGGCACTATTATCAGTGGTATGATAATCTTGTGGCAGTGTCATCATCAGTAGTATGCTTAGGATAACAGCATTACATCCAGTTCACTGCTTCCCTTTATTATGTGACTTCTACAGAAATCAGGCTGTTGTGACAGTCACTCAAGAGATGGTACCCTGAATGAGTTCCATCATACAAAGCAAAGAGTAAAATCTGCAGTGTTCAGGCATATTGAGTAAAAATGTGCATCTTCAGTAATAATTAGCCCCCCCCCCCCCCCGGACATATCCCGAAAGTTTCTGTCCTACCCTAATGAAAGAACAATACCAGAAGTTTAAGAATGAAATCTTCGATCCTGAAGTACTCTGAACAAAAGTGTTCAACTTCAGTTACAGGTAGGGGCTCATCAAGGACCCTTGACCTCTCTGTTAGTTTTCCATTCTACATAATGAAAGAACAGCTTGGCAAAACCAAGCATCATCATGTACACATCAGACAAAAAGTGTGCAGCTTCACTCACAGGTAAGAACCATCAATTATCAGGGCTTTCTGATGGGGTTCTGTCCTACCATAAACAAACAATAGTGCCTGAACATAAAAGAGTCAAACCTGTCACTGTCAAACATATTAGGCAAAAGTAAAAGTCCTAGCTGTGATGCTAGAGCTACAATTCTTTGAACAAATGTTAAAACAAACCTCTGAAAACTATCCACAGATGGCTACTACAACTTCTTCTTGACACTGAGAGTTGCCTTGATAAATGGATATCAAGCTTTATACTTAATTGTACAGCAATAACAAAATACCTAAATTGATACAAAGGACTCAGCTAGAAGTCCCACAATTCCATGTGTATTTTGTGCAAACACAGCTAAGATTTTATCCGTAATGAATAAGTTGTTAACTGCAATAGAAAAGTAGCTAACAAACAAAGAGCATTAGAAAGTGTTAAAAGCAGAAATGAGAATAGAAGTTTAGCTACATTTTAGATATGACAGTTGATAGTAATAGCATACATTCAGTTATTAATACCACCTGGAAGGTTTTACAAAGAAACAAGGAATTGTACAATATTTTGAGGGAAGTCCCTAAGTTTGTTTACAAGAACAACTCCAACCTAAAGAACTTTTTAAACAAGGATAACACCAACATTGTAGGTAGTAATACCTTTTCTAACAAAAGAAATGGAATGTCAAGTGTGGACATCGTAACACTCGTCATTATATTTTAGAAGGGCCCTTTATTATTTTGGCTGATCCTGTATATACCATAACATTGAATGGGAGATTTAACTGCCAAACAAGGGGTGTTGTTTTCATTAGTGTGTGTTCAGGATGTCCAGCATTTTATGTTGGAATGACCACTAGATGGTTACTATAGCAATAACCCACGCCTGGATGTGGGTAATGCTGGATTTACCCACGGTTGGCGTGGTTTGGTCCCGAGGGCGAAGTGGGTTATTGCTATTATACAATGACATTATTTAAGAAAAAAAATAATTACTTTTCTTAAATAATGGCATTGTATAATGCCTCCTTGCTGCCCTTCCGCAGCTGTCTGGTATTCCGCGACAGTTCTGATGTACTGCGCATGCGTATGCCTACGCAGTACATCAGAGCTGTGGGCAAAAGCAACGGAGAAAGCAAGATCTCCGTTGCTTTTTACTGTTTCGCTATGTTAAATTGGTTTAACATAGCGAGACAGCTTTAAAAAAAGCTACGGAGAATCTCCGTTGCTTATTTTAAAGATGTCTCGCTATCTTAAACCCATTTAACATAGCGAGACAGTTTTGAAAAAAGCAACGGAGAAAGCAAGATCTCCGTTGCTTTTTACAAACTGTTTCGCTATGTTAAATGGGTTTAATCTGGAGGATTTCTCCCCGAGCCTCCGCTGAAAACAGGCTCTGTGGAACCTAGTCGGACTTTCCCGGTCAACAAATGATAAATAAAATAAAAAATAATAAAAATAAATAAATAAATAAAAAACATAGCGAGACAGCTTTAAAATAAGCAACGGAGATCTCTGTTGCTTATTTAAAAGCTGTCTCGCTATGTTAAACCCATTTAACATAGCGAGACAGGTTTAAAAAAAAAGCAACAGAGAAAGCAAGATCTCCGTTGCTTTTTACACACTGTGTCGCTGTGGTAAAGGAGTTTAACATAGCGAGACAGCTTTAAAAAAAGCAACAGAGATCTCCGTTGCTTTTTTTAAACCTGTGTCACTATGTTAAACTCCTTTAACATAGCAAGACAGTGTTTTAAAAAAGACTTATACTAACGGAAAAAGTCCAGGCGACCAGACCTTTTTCCATTAGTATAAGTCAATTTACAATGTGCATGCTGGCCAATCAGCATGCACGTTTTGGAATATTAATGTGGGGGTCATGGTATAATAGAACATATTAAGGAGCATCAGTATTATATTAAAAACAAAGACACAAAAAGCGCTTTGTATAAACACACTTTAAGATGTCCTAATTTTAAAAATTTTTTATTTTCTGTTATAGAGCAAGGACAGATGGATTTAAGAGGTGGTGATTTAAAAACTTATTTGGAACAAAAAGCCTCATGGCAAATAAAGTTAAGGTCAGATAGAACCCCTGAATTCAATAATGCAGTGAATATTAAATGCTTTTTTTAAGAAATAAGAAAGTGTATGTTAACAAAGTTTAAATAGGTAACTATTTTAATGTTTTAATTGATGGTGAA
Source organism: Protopterus annectens (assembly GCF_019279795.1). NCBI lineage: Eukaryota > Metazoa > Chordata > Ceratodontiformes > Protopteridae > Protopterus > Protopterus annectens. Next base: position 405,129,634 of record NC_056728.1, read on the forward strand.
ATTGAATAATTGAATGTAAATTGGGTGCAGTATTTAAATGGAGTGAATTTTATTGTGAATTTGTATTCTGATGAAGTCTTCCTGACAAAAGTGAACTTACATCCCTCCCAAAATCTATGCAGGTCCTACCACACTCCTTTATGCCCACACTCACTGCACTCTACCACACTATTTTTTCTTTAAAACTACATTACTCCCATCATCAAAACAAATCCCAAACTTAAAATCCAAATTTCTGTATCCCCTCCCTCAACCTAACTCTTTACTCTCTATCCTGACAACACTCCTCCTTTCAGGCGATATACACCCCAACCCTGGTCCTAATAACCAACTCTTATCTTCCAACTCCTCCACTCCATCTACTATCACTACTACTTCTTCCCCCCACACCTCTAGCAATCACACTCTCACTAGTACCTCCCCATCCACTCTCACTTCTACACACAGAACCAAAAGACTAAAATTATTCTCCCTTAACATCCAGAGCATCTGCAACAAAGTGCCTGAACTCCACACACTCATACAACACTATACCCCCCACATCTTAACTCTCTCTGAAACTTGGCTAAAACCCCATATGCTCAACTCAGAGATCCGCCCCCCTGGTTTCAATATCTACAGACTGGATAAACCTAGAAAAAAGGGAGGTGGTGTCTCCATTCTCTTTTATGACTCTCAATATCTTACCACTTACAATTACCACTCCCACCTTCCACCCTACAGAGTTACTCATAGTAATCTATCATCTCAACAACTACCAAAAAATGGCCATAGCCTCAATCTTTATCCCACCAGGGAATACTATCACCATCCTTGAAGACATCTTATCTTGGTGTTTTCTTCACATCCCCTTTGAAACTATCATACTTGGGGATGTAAATATAGACTGGAACCCAGTTAACTCTACTACACAGTCTCATAGTCTCAATCTACATGGTTTTACTCAACTTGTCTCCTCCTCCACCTGCCTTGGCAAAAAACACTCCAATTCTATCCTAGACTGGATTCTCATAAATTCTCCTAATTTGTACCACCAGCCAGGTACACTGTTTGACTCCATCAGTAACCACCTACCTATCCACATTACTAGGTACTCACCCAACCTCACTAGTACTCACCTCGTAAAATACATCCGCAACCAAAGAAAATTCAGTACCACTTCCTTCAACAAAGTTCTCTCAAATATTAACTGGTCCTGCCTATACTCTCTACCTTTAAATGATGCAGTTAGCTACTTCAACAAGACATTCCTAAACATACTCAGCTCTCTTGCCCCCATCAGGAAAATAAAAGTCAAAGCTAAACATGCCCCCTGGCTATCCAAAGAAACCTTCCACCTTATGCATAAAACAGATACCACTTGGAAAGAATATCAGAAAAGCAAATCTCCTGTCCTCCTAAAATCTTATAGGGAACTTGGAAACCTTACAAAAAAAAGAGTCAACCAGGACAAAAGTAAGTTTTACCTGTCTGACCAATCTCTGCAAACTACTAACCCCCAGAAGTTCTTGTCAACCATAAAACCTGTTCTTAACCCTGGCTCACCCCCAACCCCCAACCCTTTTCCCAATCAATCTCCCTCAGATACCACCATCCATTTAAATCACTACTTCATTGATACCATTTCTAAACTAGTACCTAACACCTCTAATAACCCCAACCCCACCTCTAATTCCACTTCCAGTTCTGTCACTTCAATTACCACACCCACACCTTTCACATTCCCAATCTGACTCCACTAACCTCTCAGACCCCTTCATGCTCAAACCTGTCTCTGTTAGTTATATTAAAACTCTCCTCAGTAAACTCAAACCTTGTTCTCCTGCCCCTGATAACCTACCTCCCCAATTCCTTAAACTTGCTGCTAACTTTATTGCACTTCCTATCACCATTCTAATCAACTGCTCAATCCAAGAATCCACTGTCCCCTCTATTTGGAAGGAATACTTCACTATCCCACTACATAAAGGAGGTAACTCCACAGAACCATCTAACTTCTGTCCCATTGCTATTCTTTCTCCCCTCTCCAAAATTCTTGAAAAGTGTATCCATTCTCAACTGCTTTCCCACCTTACTCAAAACAATCTTTTAACCAACACCCAGCACAGTTTCAGGCCCAAACACAGTACTAACACTGCACTCTTACCCTTCTCTCATACTGTAGCTGAGGCCAGAGACAATAATAAACTCGTGTCCTGCCTCTTCTTAGATCTCTCAAAGGCTTTTGATACTGTCTCTCACAACCTTCTACTTTATAAACTTTCTCAGCTGAACATTTCCATCCCCAGTCTAAAGTGGTTCAAAAGTTACCTGTCCAGTCACCTACAAGAAGTTAAAAGGCAAAATTCCTTCTCACCCTTTCTGCCAGTTCAGACCGGTGTTCCTCATGGTTCAATTCTTGGTCCTCTCCTTTTCAACCTCTTCACCAATGACCTACACACTTCCAGCAACCTCTCCTCTATCATACAGTATGCAGATGATTCAACTCTGATCTCCATTTCTGACTCAATCAATAACCTCCACCATATCACCCAATCTTCATTTCACTCTATTGAGAAATGGCTCTCCAATAATCAACTTATCCTGAACCCCTCTAAAACTAAGCTCTTACTATTCCTACCTAAAACTCTAGCCCACCACAAATCCACCTTTCTCATATCCTGTCTAAATGGCACCATCATAACACCAGACTTACACACTAAACTCCTAGGTATCATCATAGACGACCGGCTCAAACTAGACCTCCACATACTTCATTCTATAAAGAAAACACACCAGAAACTGGGCATGCTATACAGAAACAGCAAATTCCTGACCCCCAACTCAGAACTACTGCTAGACCAATCCTATCTCCTCCCCACCCTCCTCTATGGCTCCCTTCTATTTTCCAATCTACAAAATAACCTGCTGGCAAAACTAGACCAAACCTACAACAAAATTGCTAGATTTTCACCAGCAGCCCCTATAAATCCCATTACTGCTCCGCTCTCATACAATTACATTGGCTCGAATTCCCACACCTTTTGACCAAATGTCAGCTGATCCAAGCTTTCAGAATTCTTAATTCAAACTCTGACTGTCCATCTCTGTCCATCTTGATCTCCTGGTACACCCCTCCCCGATCTCTGCGCAGCTCTGATAAACTCTTACTACAAGTCTATAAACCCACCAGGAACATAGGTAAAATACTCTATAAACACTCCATCTCCCTTACCTGGAACACTCTTCCACTCCATATTAGAAGTCATACCTCCCTTCTTAACTTCAGACATGACCTGATAGTGTACCTCCATAACAACCCTATATGTACCTGTTATCATCCTAATTAACCCCTCCCTCTCCACATACCCACTTCACAACTAAGTCTGATCTATAACACCTTTTTCCTCTTTCTATAACTTACTTTATCCAACTGCTCTTCTTTCTCTACCCTCCCCCAGTTCACTACATCCCTCCTCTACTACTATCTTTGTTTGCACCTTTCCCTCTTCTGACCTATGGTCCCTTGTGTAGTCACCCCTCTCTACTTTTTACTCTCACTCTACCTTCCCTCATTTCTGAAGCCCCTGCACTTACACATTTCTTCTTCTGGCCACTAATCTAATTATACCTTGTTTCTTTTCATTATATTACCTACAACCTTAACTTCCTTACTGCTTACCTGCTGGATTTATTATTGTTGTTTCTCCTGTTACAACCTATTACTACACTTTTTGTATATATAGCTATGAACTATTCCATTGAGTACATTATGTTCTTCTTATCCATTGTATCCATAAGATTGTTTTGCTCTTTAATATTGTTAATTTGTCTCTATTTGTATGTATTTGTATGTCTGTTTGGGGCTTTTCCCCTCGGGTCTCCACTGAAAAAGGCTAAATTCTTACCTAGCTGGACCAACCCAGTTAACAAATGCAAAATAAATAAATAAATAAACTGAGTGGACGCTAGTACTGTGTGAATTTCCTAGCTGGCCTTAGCTGTATGAGGTTTTTTATTGTTAGTGTGGATTTTCCTCGGATTGTGGTTGCTACAGTCATAACATTTTTACTGCTCATTTCTGCCAGGAATGAGTCAAAGGCCACCATTCCAAAGCTACCTTAACCCACATACCCACAGTCTTTATAGTGCAGATAGAGGACACTATCCTAAATTGGAAACTGCTGTCTGAGAGCAAATCCTGGAACCAGCAAATTTCTAAATGTCTATTTTTTAAATACAGGAAGTATCTTCAACAAGTTAGAACAACATGACTTATTTTTCAGTAGCTACTTTGCAGACATTGTAATCATAACCAAATGTGCTCAATACTAGGCCAGAGAAGAGATTGAGGAGGAAATATGATCTTGTAAACACACTTTATTTGACCTAGTCATTGCTAAAATTTCAAACTTTATTTCCTCACTTAAAAATTTCTCCCTAACTGACTGAATGCTTTGCCGTCTCAGTCTAATTCTCCAAATCCACAAACAAGATTAATTAAGATAGCTCTCTGTCAAAAATCATATGAGGACATATCTAAATAAAGACTTCCCTCCAGCTTCTAGAATGTTCCTCCATATTGCATGCCCTAGATCCCAAGTTGTTGTTGTTGTTTTTCTTTCAGCTTTTCCCAGTTAGGGGTCCCCACAGTGGAACTCCAGTCCGCTAATGATTGGCAGTCTATTTCTATGGTGCCAAGGTGCCAGCCCGATGCCCAACATTCAACTGAACCCACTGATATTGCCAACATCCTGGCAGATAGATTCGGTGCAAACTTCACCCCCCTCTCACCCCCAAAATGGACCACAACTATACCAGAAAAGTGTAGTGTCCTGGAAATCACAGACGCACAGGTGAAATCAGCCCTTTCAAAAGCCAAAAGCACAGCGTTAATAGGCCAGATGGTGTCCCAGGCTGCGTCTTGCATGAACTACAGAACAAACTAACCTCCCAGCTAAACACACTGTTCAACCTCAGCCTCTCCACAGGCTGTGTGCCCATAGAATGGCGCACAGCAACAGTTATTCCGCTCCACAAAGGAGGGGCCAAAACTGACCCTGGTAACTATCGCCTCTTAAGCCTGACTAGCCTGGTCTGCAAGGCTATGGAGCGCATCATCATGGAACTCATTAACAAAGACATTGAGAACCTCCATACACTTGACCCGAACCAGTTTGGCTTTGTTAAGGGAAGATCATGCCTACTAAACCTGGTTGACATCTTCGAGACAGTCAACAAGGCCATAGATGAGGGGAAGGTGGTTCACAGAGCCTACCTTGACCTCGTCAAGGCTTTTGACACCATTCCCCACTCGAGAATTATAGAAAAACTCACCAGCCTGAACATAAACCCCTATGTCATGAGATGGGTTGCCAACTGGCTTACAGACAGAACTCACACGGTAAGAATAGCGGGCTCCAGGTCCGACTCTAAACCAGTCACAAGTGGTGTCCAACAAGGCTCAGTCCTGGGACACCTACTTTTTGGCATATACTTCTTAGAAGTACAGGCAAACACAGGAGGACTATAGCTAACCAAGTTCACCGATGACTGCAAACTGGGAGCCATAATTGACTCTCCAGCTAACATGAACATTATTCAAAAGGGCCTTACTGCGACAGACATCCAGTGACAAAGTCATGGTCTCAAGCTAAATGCCAAAAAATGCATAGTTATCCCGTTTGGGAAAAACAAAACACCCATGAATTACCACATAGGTGGCAGCCTCCTTAATACAGAAGAGGTAATAAGAGATCTGGGGACCCAGGTAGATAGTAATCTCTCCTTTGACAATCGTACTGCCAAAGTAGTTAGGAAATCCTTCTATGTAGCCCATCTAATTACTAAAGGATTTGCATCTAGAAATAAAGAAGTTATAGTGCCCCTCTACTCGTCACTCATTAGACCCATCATAGAGTACAATGCCCCATTTGGGATACACCTCAGAAGACACTTCCAACAGCTGGAAAGACCACAAAAGTACCTCACCAAGAGGATTACTGGCCTCAAACATTTGTTCTATGCAGTCCGACTGGAAAAACTCCTGCTGTACTCAGTGGCATATCGCTTACACAGAGGTGATCTCTGCCTGACTTACAAAGCCATGTCCAACTCAGAACTGATGGACATGCTCCACCTAAAGAAATGCAAGTCACTGTGAGCCACTCACTCTAGTGAGCTAAACCTCATCACAACAATAAATAAAACACGCTGGAGGGATAGATTCCTGTCACAGAGACTCCCCATGCTTTGGAACAAAATTCCTAACTACATTAGGCAGAGCCTCTCACTAACACTCTTCAAGAGAAACTTTGACGAGTGGATGGGTAACAGAAAATACACCCCCGGGATCACTTCATTGGCTCTTCTTGACAGAGGCTGAGTTAATTTATCAATGGGACGGTGAAAGCTGACACACTCTGGCTAGGCTTATAAATGCCCTCGGGCAGATAGCCTAGTACCTACCTATGAACCTATGAACCTATCAGTGTATGTGACAATAGAACACATGTGACTGCAGCAGCTATTGCAACATGTTATTGGCTGCTCATGAAGCCAATGCCTAAAAATTAGCAAACCAAAGCCCCCAACTCCTACTACCATATGAATGCAGATGGAAAAACCAACATGTAAATTTACTATTTGTCTGTCCAGCAGATTGTAGACCACTTTCCAGTAGATAGGGATACCATATGGTGAGCTTTACAAATTGTGTCACCTGCATGTGGAGTCAAAGGGGATGCATAGACAGCCCCATTCCAATGGATATCAAGGTACATGCAGCTTTAAACATCATAGCTACATGGACCTTTCTGTGACATACTGGGTGCATGCTAAAAATTTTGATGGCATCATCCTCTCATATCATACACCACTTCCTCAACATTAGGCTGCATCATATTCTGGAGCCTATGTTGTTCCATAAGATTGCAGAAGAAAGAATGAACACTATGTGGACATTGTAAACCATTGCCCATTTCTCTGAGGGCCTAGGAGCCATTGATTATGCACATTGCCATCAAGGCCCCAAACTGTTCCACAGGGTGTCAGATACATCAAATGGAGGGAATTCCACTCCATCAACCACCAGATGGTCAGCAATGTGCAGGATATTTATATTTTATGTATGTCTTTATTAATTTTGTTTATTTATTTGTTTGTTAACTGGCTAAGTACACTGGACAAAGAACCCCTTTGCAGGAATGAAAATGGCTACATGGACAGAAAAAGAGAAGGGCAGATTCAATAAATCCTACGTGGTCCACTAAGGCATTATGCTCATTGTGACATGACACACACACTGTAGCACACTGTTTTGTATTCAGTAAGTGGCTCTACATGGTGTGTAGAGCTGCACAAACACAGTAAACATTAGTTCCAGAATGCTATGCTCCAACATGCCAGTAACCACATCTATTTTCCCCATACTCCTGAGGACAGGGCCATATATATATGCAATAGTTCTACCATATAGCAAACTATTCTGAAGTAATGAGTGCCATACATTGTACACATATAGAAATGAAGGCACCAGCTGGGGAACAGGGAACAGTCTACATAAATAGAAATGGTTTCTACTCCATTAACTGCCAAGTCATCTGTAATGCTGAGGGAATCATCCTGAATGTGTGCTGGCAATCCAAGCAGTTATCATGGCTCACATATCTGGCACACCTCCCAACTGCATCAGATGTTCACTAGGGGTGATATCTGACAGGGTCATTTACTGAGGGATGCAGGTTATGTACTGGAAACGTGGCTGATGATACCCATCAGAAATACACACACTCACACTAAAGAATGCCATAATGAGGCACACGCTCAGACTAGAAATATAATTGATTGTGTGTTTGGGATGCTGGAGTCACAGTTCCAATGCCTAGATACATCTGGGGACCCTTCAGTACAATTGATGTACATGCAATGAAATCTTCACAGTCTGTGCCATGCTGCATAACATCATCCTGAGAAAACAGCTTCAGCAGTATCAACAAGAGGAAGGAGTACACATCCTAACACCAATGGTAAGGTTACTACAGGCACGTGCAGGAGAAGAGTCAGAGGGGGAATCAGCAGCTTCTGTGGGCATAGGCAAATGTAGGCATGCTCAATATGCTCTCACATTAGCTAAGAGGTAATGCATGGCACACTCACTCACCACCTAAATGGCTAAAACCTTCATTCTATGCACAATCATATTGTAACATTGATGCCAGGCAACTCTCACAACCTTTACCTACCCATGTAATGGCTGTGTACTCCTAGCATCAGACAGACTCAGCCCTGAACTAAAATTGTAGCAACTACTGGATTTACAAGGTAAGTGTTAAACCTGGATTGTTAAAACAGAATTGTGTAATAATACAAATGAATGTCATATCTTTCCATGTTGGTACTTGGTAATGTAAGTAAATGAATGGTGATTTGTACAGCAATGACTTTAACATGTGACAGCAGATACGTATGTGAATACGTGTCCTCTATCAACTAATAGTTCTCAGGCATCTATGATTCAGACATTAATACCTCTCAAAAGTACTGAGAGTCACAGAATGTCCTCAGTTTGCCCTCATACTTTTGTACTAGAAAATCATTAAAGAGAGACATTAGAAAGTAATGAGACACATGTCAGTTTCAGACTTCACAACCTTCAGAATATGACATACTTGCCCTCCCTGAAGCAGCAGCACCAACGTCAATGACATGCTGTTGTGTACTTTCCAGTGAGCTGTATGGATCCCTGACAGTGAACAAGAACTCTTCATTTGGTGTCAGTGGTGGCTCTGTAGCAGGCCCTTCCCCTGATAGCCATCTGTTAATGGGCCATTGCAGCTGCTCTCCTCCAGGCTGGTAAAATCATGTCAGTGGCCCTGTCGTGCACCTGATCATATGTCCTGCTCTGTGTTCTGGCCTCCTAATGCATTCACATCAGCCACTATCTGCTGCCAAATGTGCATTTTGCCAGACATCTCCATGTCCCCTCTCAAGCAGAAAGACAATGTTTCCACAATGACTTCATTCTCAGGGTCAATGAAGGGGGGTTTGGAGGAATTGGGATGCCTAGGTGCCATAATCCTAGGTGACATAAAACAAAAAAGAAGGATAATAGAGATAAGTATCACATAAATAAAAGTCCTGCTTAGATGTAACACATAAAATGTAGTATTTCTCTATTACTCACTGGAGAAACATAAAACAGTTAAGATATTCAAATATAAAAAAAGGAATTATGTGGTTGTAACATATTGCAATCATATACAAAGCAAGGTTGGATCCAAAACAAGGAGAGTAACAATAGCAAATTTCACTTGTGCCAACAGAGAAATGCAATGTGGCTCCCCTACCACCAAAACAACAGGCAAATGACACATTTTACTTAGAAACCATCAAATGAAATACCAAAAGTGCTATCAAATAAACTGTCTGTGAAAAGTGTATATATTTACCACAGAACTTTCTGTTTTATGCAATTGCCAGTCACGTCTACCTGTGGCCAGCATTCCCCTAAAGGGGTGTATGGGTCATCCTAGAAGGCTAACACCCCTATGTCATTGACAATATAGGACATGTATATTTAATGGAAATAACAACAGAAGAGTGTAAAGAGAAAAACAGTTGTAACAATAGCACTTGTAATGACAGTTAATAAGGCTGTGCATCTGAAAAAGTAAAATGCCCTGCCAAATATGCCTATGCCATCAGGAAACTTCTAAGAAGTGCATACAGATAAAAGTAGCAATTGCTAATGTGTGTGTGTGTATATATATATATATATATATATATATATATATATATATTTTTTTTACACACACACACACACACATACACACACATATGTATATGTGTGTGTGTGTGTGTGTGTGTACATGTGTATAAATAAAAAAAAAAATATATATATATATATATATATATATATATATATATATATATATATATATATATATATATATATATATAAACAGATTTTTCTTACTGTCATTTCAGCATATCCAGTATATATCTGAAAAATGCAAGCATTTCTTGTCAAGATCAGTAGTCTCATGTAATATATTCCTCTGTGTTATCCAGATAAACAAATCTCCTCACTTTCAGGTTCCCTAGCTACACGGTTCCCTTTTTATAGTTTGGATTCAGTACTTTGAGGATGGGGAAGATGCAAGTGAGGTGTGAGCTCATTAGAATTGATGAATCCCAAATACTTAGTTCCATGTATCAGATGTAAAATAGTGCAGGCACTCCATCAATGTTTGTTGCCAATGGATTGCAACTGTGAATGATTACTCGTAGGGCCCTTACCTACAGTTGATGTATCAGCCAGGTTAGACTTACAAAGTTTAGAAGTAATTTATCAAGGTTTTATATGCACAAATTTCACAATTTCTGTTCAGTAGCATTCAACTTCCCCTTCATTTCTTGACAGCTGTATATTATTGCTGTTTAATATCATCACACATTTTAAGGACAATGATACAAAATACTTCACAGACTGCATGTCTCAGATTACTGGTCAGATAAGACAAGCATGAGCAACAAACACAGAGAATTAACACAGAGCTGCATTTATGCAAGCAATAGTCATAAATGGTTGTGTGAGTACTCAGTGCACTACATCTGAAATTAATACATGTACAAACAACTGTCATATGCTTTCTTTGTACTGTGAATGATGTTTCAGTTGGTTGTATACACGATGATTTTCATTCTCTGCTGTAAAGCTGTTTGTGTGGCAAAGAGGGATAATATACCCTTACTGTGTTTTGAAGGTTCATTGGAGACAGAGTTAAAATCCATACCATACATATTTCTTGTGTACCAACATAAATTTTTAGTGTTGTTTATTTAATCGATTTATTTTCTTCATTCCTCCTAATTTTTCCCTTTTTTATGCCAAGGTTTGTGCTTTCCATGGCTTCCTGCAAACAGGGGAAATGAAGAAACACATTGAATGTCAAGTTTAGCTGTGCTTATCTTGTTTGCATCATACTTAGTAGTGCGCAAATCTGGACTAGTGACCCACACAGGAAGCAGACATAACACCTGTAGACAGGGGGTAGACAGTGTAAAGGTCAAAAGGATCCATTGTTACAGGTTTTGCTTTCCATTGCACAACATCACTAAACAACAGTGTGCCGTGGTTAGCAAGCTTCTCCAAAACCTGCAGCCATTCAATACCTGCAAACAGGAAGAAGACAGTCAACAATTTCAGAACATATTCATTCTATTAATTCTGTTGGGCATGGCACAAACACAGTAAGCAGTGTTGTGTGGCAGTTAACACACAGAACTTAAGAATGAATAGGAAATTCTCCAACTGTTATTTAACTATTCCTGTGGAAGCAGGTGAAAGTGCAGGGCTATAATACAGATGGTCCTGGGTTCTAATACATGAAGTGCAAAATATTTTTACTGTTTTGACAGTCCAATTTATAGTAATGAACAGGAAAATATACAAGTGCTATTTCAATATTCCTGTGGCAAGAGCTGTAAATGCAGGGCTGCCATACCCATAGTGCTGGGTTCTAATAAGAGGAATTTCCAGACATTTTTACGGTCATTCCATTTCACATTTATTAAATATCACTTATAACACTTTATGTTGTTGTTGTTGTTGTATCTTTCGGCTTTTCCTGGTTAGGGGTCGCCACAGCAGAACTCCAGTCCACTAATGATTGGCAGTAGATTTTTATGTACCGAGTTGCCAGCCCTGACGCACAACCTTCAATGAAGGTATGCCCATTCACACATGTCTCCACACAGAAGACCCATTAGCTGAGAATTGAACAGGACAATGTTTTACTGTGAGGCGACAACGCTACCGCAGCACCACCACCGCAGTATAACATTTTATACATAATTCTAAATAGCAGAGTTGATATGAATTATATGTATGAGAGATAATACACCCTTACAGTGTTTTGAAGGTTCTGATGTATGACTGAGGTTATACTATCTACTATGTTTCTGTAAGTATAATTCTGCTATCTGAAGTTGGATGTCCTTCATACTTATATATGTGACACACATAAATGAACGTATATATAAGGATCTTGTCAGGTCACACACATAAATGGATAACACTTCAATCTGTCATCTGTATTTATAAATAATTCATGACTATGTCTGAAAAGCACTTCTTCTGTGGCAAAGATGGAAAATTGACTCTATGAAAAAATGTTTTATCCCTTATGTATAGGTTTGAATCCCACATCGTAAAACTCAATTTTATCAGAGTATAAAGCCAACAAACATGTGTCAAGTCAGGACATTCATCCCCTAGTACATGTCAGCAAAGTTAAATCACCTAATAGTTACAGCAGCAGACTCCCCTCAAACTAATGTCAAGTGTCAGATTAACCTTCCAATTTCTAAAATTGCTTTCCTCTCTTTTTGGCACCGTTCCTCTCTGCTTAATATCATGCAAATATGGTTGCTATCAATTCTCAGGTTTGCACACTGCCACTAAACATGATAACAGGAATTCCCAACAAATCATTACTTGCTATTGCTATTACTTTGGGGGTAGGCATGTCTGGTGTTAGAAGGAAGTTGCCCAATTCAGGGTGCAGAGGTGGGATATTCATGAGTTGAGAATATATACTGGACTCCAGGTAAACCACCACATTCAAAGACTTTTGCAAGGGGACTGTTCTTGCTCCCAGTACAAGTCTGAGGATTGGAATAGTCTGGTCAAGGCTGTATCCGGTGTGACTGGCATCACACACACTAGAGAACAGTGTAGGCACCAATTCAATTACCTAAAAAGGTGCAAGAGGGATACACTCAACCAGTGGTTAGATTAGTTTCAAACTAGTCACATCTCACAGTTGTATAATCATGCAAATAAAGAGAATTTATAATACACAGAAAGCTAAATACAGGCATGACTGGTATGCATTATGTTCTTCTGTTCTTTGCTGTTCTTTTCACATCTAAGCATGAACAGTGCAGTGGTGCAGTGTTTGTGTTGTTGCCTCACAGAAAAAAGTTTCCCAGTTCAATGCTTGGCTGGGGTGCCTTCTGTGGGGAGTCTGCATGTCCTCTCTGTTTGGGTTTTCTCCCATGTTACAAAGGCATGTATCTGGAGTGTTTCTCTCTGGGTCTCTGCTGAAAATTGGCTTTGTTCCAAGTTGGACTTTACTGGTAAACAATAAATGAAAAGTAATCCTGAAATAGTGGCAAATAGGCAGGCTCATGCTGATTGTCTAGAGAGACTGGGGGATGTAAGTAGTATGTATGCAGCACAAGAACGGTATTACTGTAACTTTAATAGTTAAAGAAAAATGTTTTTCATTTCTATACAGTAGTAGCAAAGTAAGCATGCATATCTTAACTATAACAGCAAGCATGCATGCATAAGTCTGTAGAACAAACCAACTTCATGAGTTAGGTGTAAGACTGTAGTCAGAGGTTGTGAGTTCAAATACCACTTGGAACAATTATACAGTACTGCTATTCTTTAATAATATTACATCAACTAAAATCTATACAAGTGTTATGAATGTCCTGTATTAGCTGTAATCTGTATAATTGAACCAAGCATATGTGCAATATATGCACATTCCAAGGATTACTTTAAGCAATCCATAATTATAGTTTGTAGTTGTTAAGAAGTATACTTAAATGTAATACTTCAGATAAAATAGTTGTATAACTGTGATAATGCATTGTATGCCACATATGATGGCACTAATTTTATCTAATTTTTCTCTCTCCCCCAACCCTTATCTCATTTTTTTTATTTTCTATTATGTGCCATCAAAATGTCTCCATGTCATCTATCTGTAATGAATCAGTAAATGCTAAACAGCACACCATGGTCGGCCAACACCAGTGGGTCAGCCTGCTCCTGCTCCACTGACTCCAGCACCAATGCCCAGCACATCTGGGCCACAACCTGGCAGTACTACCTCTGCTGCCCCTGCACTACCTGCACCCTCAGGTAACACTACCCCAGCAGCTGGTGCTGTGAAACCCTCTGGAAGTACTGACGGAGGTGGGGATTTTATCACCTGCCAGGAGATGCCAGGGTTGATGCATAAGTTCATATAATGCACCATTCATGTATGGCTACTCCTGATGGAGAGACTGCTCTCCCTCATGGCCCATAGGAGGAGAAAATATCAAGCACTCCAGAAGCCAGTGGAGTAAGGGGACAATGATGACAGTCCTGAGGGTGAGGACTAGATTCTAACTGTCCCCATGTTTGACAGACATGACCTTGTGTTGTCCACTTCCTTGCCCCCAATCATGGTGTCCCCCAACATTTTGTGTCCCTCACCTTCCCTGTGTCTTGTCTTGTTTGTCCTCTTTGTTTGATTTTGCTTTCTCACATACCCAACTTTCGTGAGCCCGAAATACCAATGTCTCTTACCCAGCATTCCTCTCTTACTGAAGTAAAAGAAATGGGCACCAGTCCCACAAAAAAATTGTCCCATACAAAGTTCTCCATTTCTCACATGTATCTTCTTGACACACTTGAGTTAGGCCAATTGGCTATAGGTGATCAGTTTCTTGTCACCCCTCTTTGTGAAGGTGACAGTCCAAATTCATCTAATATTCTGTACATATGTTTATTTTACACTGTTGAAGAAATAGATAGCTATAGTTATTTCCTTACCTCCCTCCAGAACATTCCTATATTGCTTTTCCTTTCATCTTCCCCCGCATGCCGCCCAATTTGCCACTTTCCTATCTACCCCATTTTAACACCTATAATCTGGTCAAAAGAATAGAATCACACACAACACACATAAGTACCAAAAAACAAATCAGCCCTTCACTTTTTCTTTGCATGGAGTTTGGCATCACACACCAATGCCAAGCAACGGTGAATGGCTCTTTCTTGGTGCACAAACATTTTGCCAAACATCACACAAACCCACTGCTTATTGGTGTACTATGCAAATTGAACAATATATTGTATTACTTTTGTTTACTATCCATTTAGTGTTCATGACATGAAACTACATGTGGAAACAGAAAACAATGAAATCTCTATCCAAGAAAATGTCACATATTCACAATTCTGGCATCTATTACCTCCCACCGTGCACTGCAACCTTGGTCTCTCAGTACTTATTCACAAATATATCAACTACATTACATAAATTAATAACAAATGCGTTATATACCATGCACATCTTTAGAATGAGAACACACATTCAGATTTTCTGATACTTGCAGTAATGTGGACATCTCTTTGAATATAGTTTGTAAAGATGTCTCTTAAAAGTATTCCTGCACATTGGAACACAATCACCAAATACTACACATTGCATACTCATCAGTCTGATAACATGCAGAAATTGAAATATCCTGACAGTCAAACATACCTACACATTCATTTCATGCAGGCCTTCCACCATCTTATCTCCAACATCCAGTGCTGACATCATCCACTATAAGGTAGCCTGCAGCCTTGAAAAGTCAAACTTGTACTGTGGCACTTGCATAAAGTACTGAGTTATCTAGTCTGTGCACTTAGGTAGGTAGGGGTTCTGTTCTCATTGCAGTCAATTGGGAAGCATGTGTGTGTGTGTGTGTGTGTGTGTGTGTGTGTGTGTGTGTGTGTGTGTGTGTGTGTGTGTGTGTGTGTGTGTGTGTGTGTGTGTGTGTGTGTGTGTGTGTGTGTGTGTGTTTGTGTCTATCTAGTGAGTGAAGTATACGTGTGCATCCTACAGTTACCACTCCAATTCCATGGATTGACAACATTGTGACACTTGCACATGCATACACAGCCATTTCATGCAGGCTTCCCAGCATCTTCTCTCCAATATCCAGTGCTGATTTAATCCACTATAAGTTGTCCTACAGCCTTGAAGAAGTAAGACTTGTGCTGTGACACTTGCATAAACTACTGAGTTCTCTGGTTGTGTACTTAGGTTGTGATTCTGTTTTCACTGCAGCCATCTGGGAGGTGTGTCTCTATCTAATCAAAAGAGTATAAGTGTGTCTCTGACAGTTACCACTCCAATCCCATGAATTGCCAGGATTTTGACATTTGCATGTGCCTACATATCAATTTCTTGCAAGCCTCAAAACATCTTCACTCCAATATCCATTGCTGATATCATCCACTATAAATTGTACTGCAGCCTTGTAAAAGACAAACTTGTACAGTGGCACTTGTGTAAAGTATTGAGTTCTCTAGTCTGTGTACTTAGCTTGGTAGGACTTCTGGTCTCACTGCAGTCAACTGGGAGATGTGTGTATGTGTGTATTTGTGCACTTGCTTAACATTAGAGAGAGCATTATACAGCAGCATGTGGGACATTGCTATTACCATTTTCTTCTTACCAGACACTGATGATGTTGTCACTTATAAACTGCTGTCTGACACTCTCCAAGTCAGACTTGAGCTGTGGTATTTGCCTTAAATACAGAGTTTTCTAGTTAGTGTACTTAGATAGGCAGGGGTTCTGTTCTCACTGCAGTCAACTGGTGTGAGCATGAGTTTGTGCACTTGCTTGGCATTACAGAGATCATTTTACACCAGCATGTGGGACGCTCCTATTAACATTTTCTACTCACCAAACACTGCTGATATGATCACCTATAAATTGTTGTCTGACACTCTCCAAGTCAGACTTAAGTTGTAGTACTTGCCTTAAATACAGAGTGCACTAGTTGGTGTACTTAGATAGGTAAATGTTAGATGACACAGTAGTGCAGTGGTAGCATTGTCACCTCACAGCAAGAGGTTCTCCAGTTTGATTCTTGGCTGGGGTTCCTTCTGTGTGGGGTCTGCATGTCCTCCCTACATTCATGTGGGTTTCCTCCAGGTGCTCCTGTTTCCTCCCACTTTACAAAAACATGGGTCTGAAGGATTTCTCCCCAGGCCTCCACTGAAAATTGGCTTCATTCCATGTCAGACTTTCCCGGTTAACAAATGTTAAATAAATAAATAAAAGAAAATAAGGTAGGGGTTCTGTTCTCACTGGGGTGTATGTGTTTGTTCACTTGCTTGACATTAGAGAGAGCATTTTACACTGGCATGTGGGACACTGCTATTACCATCTTCATCTCACTAAACTGCTGATGCCATCAGCTATAGCTGATTTGCGGATGTGCAATATTCCCAACAAGGCAGAGTCAGAGACTGGCAAGTCAGGAACAAGTGACCTCATCCAATACAATAGAGATTACAGTGACAGGGCTTTCAGTCTATCCACATACACCATGGCATGGTTTGTAGGCCCTATATTTTCTTGGCTAGAAATCCCTGGGGTTTCTTCAGCTGCTGCAGGTGTCTGGTGAGGGAGCATTATACTCTATTAGTGTTCTGATGAGGTTTGAGTACAGTGCTGTTATATCATTCTCAGATCTGCATACGAGGGCCTGACTTATGAGGTGCAAGACATAGCCTTTCCATACCACTGTGAACACTTGGTGGTTGAAGTTCAGATTGCTACATACATGTGTTCCCATGTCTTGCACCCCTGAGTTTCAGCACAGGGGAGTGTTTTCAATGTTGTAATTAGTGTGGAATTCTACTTTGCAGAAAGCCAAAATAATGACACATTTTTGCATTTATTTGTAGACATGTCGCTTTGGCACCAATCAATTGCCTGTGTTGGCTCCACCTGTAATATGTTATCATCATTGGTGGACTCAATAATTGTACCCAATATGCAAGAATCAGCAAGCTTTGTATGCCAAAGACATATACTTTAGCTTGGACTATTGAGACATAGATTCCAAACAGAAAAGGGCCAAGCACAGATCCTTGGGCAATGCCAGTGGTGTCAGTTCTACTAACAGAGGTGATTCACCAGCTTTCACAGTACATGTTCTATCAGTGAGCCAATTGGTTAACCATCTAGTGATGTAAGGGAGAGTTTCATAATGATAAATGAGTGGGGGATTGTATCCAAACCCCAGGCCAGGTCAAGATAGGCAGTATGCACTGTCTTACCTTCATCCAGGCCTATCACACAGAATCAATGGGCTATGACAACATCACAGATTGCCTATAGCATGACTCAGAATATACATCTACCTGACATGGTTGGGTACTTCAACACACCCTCCACAAGACTATGCTCCTGTAAAGGAGTGTGCATCAACTTGCATCCATCTGAGCTGGTGTAACAGCACCTGACGCATGCATTTATAGACACATTCTGACTCTCCTCATCTGTGAGGTAGACCAACTTGCCATCATGGACTTTTTTCTAAATGGACATTAATAATATCCTGGCTGTGTGCAACAGACATGTATGAGTTGTTAATGTTACATCCTTATCTGTTACATCTGTTAGATGTCCTCAAAGAGGTGATCGAGGGCATGCATGATGACAACACTATCATCCTGTGGAGCTTGACCAGGCCAAGGTATTTGACACAAATCTACACTGAGGTATTTATTCAACTCTGTGGCCATAAACACCTATATCACCATGTGGGTAGACCACTGGATCACATACATGGCATATAAATATGTTGAAATGTGTGAAGTTATCTCAGGTCCAGTGATCAGGTCTATACGTCAGGCTGCCTGCTAGGCCATTTTGTGTCCATTACTTAAGTCACAGATGTCAAGAATGATATATACATACTCTGTCCAAACAACTGTCTGGAGGACTACAGAGTGTGTGCAATAATTGACTCCAACCATGATATTAGTAAAATAAAGACATCCTCAACACAAACCAAGGACTGCTGCCACAGCCATGACAACACATGAGGTGAAAAAAAACATGGGGGATTTGTTACATTATGAAAACAAATGCACAACCCAAGGATAATGTAGACACACCCTATAAGCAGACCAGTTGGTATGTGACCTGTGTCCTTGGGTAGATGTATGTGAAATGTCCACTATCATGTGGCCACAGATGTATCTACTCCCTTTTATATAACACAACTACTGAGTATGTAAAGGACATCCACATCAAAGGCCAGAATACCTCCATAGTTCACAGCCTTCATCACACTAATAACTAAGAACAATGTCCCCTTCTTCATGTACTTCCTTACATGTCTTCCAGTGATATATAACTGAAGTGTACCACAGTGAGCCGTCATGCATCTTATTGGCCATATAGGTATTCTTTTTGTTGCGTAAACATTATTGTCTGATGGTGCGAAACCCACATAAAGGTGTTATACCAGAAAAATGTGTGATACCTGTTTCGGTGAAGCACTCAGCACATAGCTATTTAACAACATTGATGGCATGGATTACATTTGTGGCAGCCTGGATTGTGCCATATATATGCCAAGCACACCAGTCAGCTAACCTAGATTTATCATAATGTCACATACAAGTATAGCAGTGCCCCTCCTAACACATCCAGCAGATGTTACAGTGTCAAGTTATCATAATGTCACATACAAGTATAGCAGTGTCCTTCCTAACAAATCCAGCAGATGTTACAGTGTCAGGACGGTGTGAGTGATTACCCTCATACATTGCTGACATGTCATAGTAGTTGTACAAGTGCATTTGTGCAGAACCATCTATGATCACTCAGAATCACATATGTTATGTCAGAGACATTGGATTACTGTTTGCCTTATTCTGATATTGTCCATGATTGTGCATGCTTCTTTTACTATTGTCCATGAGCCTGTAACTGTGCCCCACTTGTTGGAGACCTCTGTTGACATTACAGTCACATTCAGGCAAATCAATTTGCAGAGCTCCACAACATGCACCCAACCCCAATTTTATATAACATCCCTGATAGATGTCCTCTCCATTTTTCATGTCAGGATGCTTATATGACACAGACATCTTCTCCATTGTTATGTCACTTTGTCTGACAGTCACATGATATACATTTTCACTGTGCACTCTGTAGTGTACCATATTGATATGTGATTAGTGTTCCTGCTACAACTGTCTTCCATTTATAGATTCATAAGATCATAGATTAGTACTAGGTTAACTGCCCTTGTGGACTATTTTAAGCCTAGCCAATAACCCCATGTGAGAATAAAATCCTGCACCTTGTGTATGTAAGGTAAACACCTTAACCATAATGCCACACTCTCCACCTAAATAATAGCTGTTAAGCTATCAGTCTGCAGACTATTACAAGCTTACCCAATAATCAGGGGTCAGAATCAAACCCTGCACCTTGCATAAGTGAGGTAAAGCCCTTAACCATTATGCCAGTCCTACCCACCTTCATCACACCAATTGAGTACAATGCAACCTTCTTCATATACCTCCTTAAACATCTTCCAGTGATGTGTAAATAAGGTGTACCATATTTCCCACAGTGAGCTGTCATGCATCTTAGGAGGGAGACAAGGTACATGCCATCATCTGCTGTACATTACAATGTTTCACCTGTCCTCTTTCCCTGTGGTCATCCCTACAATCCATGTGTGTGTCCCTATTCAATACACACACTTCCCCTGACTGTTTATTTTAAATGGCAGTCCATGTACCCTTACAGATCATTTACACAACTTTTGTACAGAAAGCCTATAATGGGATTCCACACGACTCCTGTCCTGTACTGTGTTTGGATAGCTTTATGTCAGATTATCGAAGTTCTGAAATTTTGAAATTCATATGGCTGAGACCATATGATTGAACTTTCGGAACTTTGAAAATTAAAAAAAAAAATAAATAAATAAACAAAAAATTCTATTTTTAACATTTTTGCAGGGGGGCAAGCCCCCCTCTGCACCCCCCACAACCCCTGATAATTAAATATACCAACTCCAAGATTGCACTACATTGTGTAAAAAGGTAAATTTCCCATTCTGTGTGGTAGCTCAATCTCCATTCAAAATGTTCGAAGTTTCAAAACTTTGATCATATGGTCCCAACCATACGACTTTCAAAATTTGGAAACTTTAATCTGATAGGGACCCGTTTGGACCATATATATTACTTCATAATCAGCCCTGGTAATCATTGTGGCATTCCACATAATCCTGCTAACCTAGTTTGCTCTAAGGTAAGCAAGTTTCCTGGCCAGAACCACTGTTGCTAGCCATGAAACTGTGCTTGTTTACGTTTAAACATGGTGTGAGGCATGAATATGTAATCACCACTCTGCTCAACGGGCAAACACGTAAACTCCATGTAGGCTTCACGCAAAGCCTAGAAGGAGTTTATTGAATCCTACCAAGTAATTATACAGAAAAAGAAAGATCATTAATTGCACAATATTTTATATAGGAAGCAACATGCATCCCATACTATTATAATAAATTATGATGATGCAACATGCAACAAAAAATGTTTATAATAATATAGGTACACTTAAGCAGTGAAAGAAGCATTGCAGATTCACTGGTAAATAGTGTACTATATAAATAATAAAAAATAATGGTGCTGTATAACAATATTAATAATAATAAAAATAATGATAATAAAACAAAGGAGAGAGGTTCTTTAGTAAGCAATAGGCAGGTGAAGTGATGGTGGGCAGAGTAAGAGAGCAAAGAAAGAGTAAAGTGTGAGGAGCGAGAAAGAGATGAAGTAAGAAAGAAAGTATGGGGTGAAATGAGAAAAGTAGTAGAATGGAGAGTGTTCATTTGTAGATAAGCAGAATAGAGAACAAAGAAGAATTTATTACCATGAGTAGAATAATTATATATGTAGCCTATGGAAATAAAATACATTAATAAACATTAGTTATGGAGTGGGTGTCAAAAGTATCCATACTTATCAAATCATTTCCATTGTTCAGTTGTTGTATGATTTTAAGGAGATGATTGACAGCTCTGATTTCTTGCAGTGTCGTTAGCTCATGGCCAAGGTTCATGAAATCTTATTTCTGCCATGACTAATGAGTAAGAATGCTTGATTCATAAGCTCTCATCTGTGCATGTATGTTTGTAGATAGAACATTTAAAGTGTAGACGATTCTTAACAATATGGTAATGCTGTTCACTTATCAGCTTATAGGTCAGTAAACCAAAAGGGAGATTTGTTCTGCCACTTAAGGAAAGCCAGTTTGACTTGGCAAACATTTGGCAGTGGTGTCCATGAAGAGTGCTTAAGTGAATGTATCAAAAAAATTATTCCCTGTGTTTTGGTATATTTCTTGGTTCCTGATAGACTGATGTGCTATAAGGGCAAGGAGTATTCTACCCTATGGAGTAGTACCCCAGTGACAAGTAGCCTGCCTGGCTTCTTTAGTTAGTAGATGTGATATTCCTTAAGCAATTTTAGTTGGGTAAGAGCCTTTTGTTACTGTTGTTCTGTGTGTGGTAAGGACAGCATTTGACTTACCAAGATTAAATTTGTTGTTCTATATTTGAAATTGATTGTTTATATGAGTCAAGGATACTGTGGGTTAGAGTTTTAGATTGCCTTTTATTGGTTCCAAACATTATAACTCTGGACTTTCTGTCTTTCAGAGAAAGTCTGTTAGCTTAAATCCAGTTTTAGAGGTTTTCAATGTCCTGCTGAAGAAAAGTTGTGATCTGCTGGGCAGACCCCTCAACTGTCCCCACTTTGGAGGTATGCCCCTACTTTCATGCTTGGATTTACACCTTCACACAGTTTTCTGAATTCCCCTTCATCGCACTTGATATTTAAAGCTGTCTATTAATCAGAAAACCACACTACATGACTAACATTCTAGTTGCACCAATAATTTAAAAAAGAAGACACACTTCTTACATCTTCCCTTTTCAGAATCAAAAATAAATTACCTTGTGTGGTAAAATTTTACAACACAGTTCATGAGCATCAATAGATTTTACACTGTATGTTTGACTGTGTACTTATATTTTTCCATCATTGTTGTCATTCTGTTTTCTAAGCATGTATTTCTGAGATACATCTCGCATTCCTACTGGAAGTGAGAAGAGTTATGTACTATTTGGCATTCAGATTTTACACAATTAGATGTCCAGATTCAGTGCTGGATGTTTCTACTTTTCACAGGCCTTTGCACCTATTTTCAGCATTTACGGGTTGAGGGCTATGCTGCTGGGATGATGACGCTTTCCAGGAGACAACTGTATCATCTGCCTAGAACAATACAGTTGAGGTTAGAGATGTTTTTTTTTTTTAATTTCTCCAAATCTTTTGGGTTTCTAATGCCATGATGTGAATGGACCCCATTCCTAAGTCAAAGTATGATTAAAGTTCATGAAATCAGTATTGTTTTAGTCTTTGATGTCATCCAGAAGTGCTCTTTGCAGCACCCGCAATGTGCCCAGTAATGACTCCTTCTGCAATTCATATAGAGTTACATGTATTGGTAATATATCTAAATACGATTGTAGATTCTTTTTATAAGACCATTGCTCCAACTACTATTCGGACTGCCTGGTTATCTTTCTTCAACACTGCTCCCGTTTCTGCCTGCAAATTCTGATATTTTATGACTTTGTCTCTCTGTACACAAGACACTGTATTCACTGGGTGTGGTGATTTCAATGATTAATGCTACATTTGCCTTCTTTTCATGGACTGCTATATCTGGTTTTCTAGCATCTATCTTTTGAACTGTTGGTAATGGATGATCCCATGTGATGTAAACTTCATAATTTTCTGTGATGCTTTGTGGCTCATGTTTCCAGTGTATTTCAGCCATTTCAGTACCATTCTCTCCCCAGTACGGCTAGTATTTTTATGCTATTGCTGGCTGGAACTGGGGAACTGTGACATGCAGATCCACCCCCTGTGTCCTAGATGCATGTGAACTGTACCGTCTCATTTTGACATCTATTTATCTTCAAGTTGTAGCCTCTTTCAGGGCTCCACTGTAAAGACATTGATGTTCCTCTATCTCAGGGTAGAAATGCTCCATCCTCCCCTGCCATCTCTGCCATGCACCCCACTAATTAAACCTAAGTTGCTTTGGTTATAGTCATGGCTTTATCCCTCTGTGCCTCCACAGTTGCATTTTAAAAGAGTATGGTTAATATACTTGTAATAGTAATAGGATAATGTATTTAAATGGTAATTAAATTACTTTCTGTTACAAGCTTTAAAATAGAAATAAAGGTAGGCTTGATAAGTGAGGAGGACACACCTTTCAATTTTTTTGCTCAAGAATTTGGGACAAAACCTAAAATTAAAAAAAAATGATTGTAATTCACTTAAAAAGTTTATGATTTTGCATCAGCATGCATTTTTCTAATAAATAAGAAATAAGAAACTCTAATGTCTTGCATTATTTACTGACCATAATCCTTAGTAATTTAACAGAAAATCAAATATTTTATGAGACAGGGCAAAATCTGAGTTAAAATCATCAGCCTTCTGCAAAATCGGGGAGGGTTGAGAAGAGAGCTATGACTGAGTGTCTCTGTAGGGGTAGGTGTAGTTGCATAATTGACGGTATGGTAGCAGGGGTGAATATGTAGTACAAGGGGTTACATGAGTTATTATCAAGTCCCTCAAGAGCATCAGTATTTAGCTTATAGGGTTTAGTAATAGTATTATTAATTATACTTTGATTTGCTATGTTTTATATCATTCCAAAATTGTTCAGGTTGTCCCTAAAGCTTAGTTTGCATGTTTCTACAATAACCCTCCTTTGCCTTAATAGTACTAATTCCATCTGACTTTTTGGGGATTTGCATTGATTTTGATCACCAGTGTTGTGTGGGTCCTGTTACCCAACTGTCTGCAAGTAATTTCCCTGTTTTGCTTGTTGGGGAATAATCCATGCAGCTTTAAGTGACTTCAGCCTTCTAGCTTTTAACGGATGCAGCTTATTCTGTATTGAAGAAAGGGGATTTGGGAAAACATTCACCGAGTTATATTTTTAGGGGAAGTTAGTTAATATAATGTCCAGCAGAGACAATATGTTGGACATGTTGTTGAATATATGTTTTTAACAAGCTGTGTTAGGCCTCTGGCAAGTACACAGGCATTTGGTATGTTATGCAGTCATCTGGAGTAATCAACATTAATGTCACCCATAATTATAACTTCTTCTTTGTTAAAGGTAGGATTTTGTCAAGGGTGATTTGAATTATTTTGCTGGAAAAGTTAGGATATATATAAATTGTGGTGATAGACACTTAAGCATGTTTAGCTGTAATTACCTGAATTAGGATATAATCTGTGTAGTACCATCCAGACAGTTCACATGGTTCTCATATATTGCACACATCTAAACTGTACTGGTATTTCATGCAAAGTGACTTTACACAAAGTTTTAGACTTTGTAGGTGCACTTGTAGAAGCATAGCAGGTTCAACCAGCACCCTGGGCCAGTATTGTGAACCAGTGCCCCACTGCCTTTGCCCTTCCATTGAAGAGCAACAAACAAAAAAAAAATACAATTTGCTTTAATAAGCCAATAAGCAATTGGCTTATTGCAGTTAAATCTATGCCCTCCCATCACACTTCCATTGAAGAGGAAAAAAAAAAAAAAAAAAAGGCAGACGTTCCTTTTACTAGCACACCAACAAGGTGGCCAGATGCATGACACACTGTCCTTCCTCCTGCCCCAGCCATTCAGGTTCCCTTTCTGTGCCTTGCCCCCAACCCTCTCATTTATGCCCTGTTTGCATACACCACTGCCGTGCTTATGCTTTGGTTAAAAACAAACAAGAAAACATTTCTCCTTTTTAAACTGTAGCAGATTGCTTGCTAAAGTTAAGACTGTCCACGGAGTGCTACAGCACACAGGTTTGACAGCAAATGCAATACCGGCTTTTAAAAGCCAGTTGCCCCAACCTAACTATGCCAACTGTCTGCATGTAGGCATGTACAGAGTTCACTCTATAGAAATATTATGCCATCTGATATTAGGCCACTTATAAAGGTGTGTGTTGCACTGGATACTGAATATGAAGTGAAACCATGAAAGATGACCCCATCTACAAACCACAGACAGTGGTAAAGATGGCATACAATACTGTGCATGCAAACACATAATTTGCTTGGAGAGGTTTTCAGTTAACTTAAGGGAAGCCTGGACTGTTTAGACACATCCAGATGCATTGCAGTATTCATGCTAGACCTGCAGGCAAATATTTGTAGTTTCCTCCATGTTACATAATGTAATTGTCCAAAAGCAACTTCAGCAGCAGAGAACATTCTAGGACAGGGCCCACCATATTTGTTTTTACAACAGTGGCAACAGACAGGAGCAGCACAACCATTAAGAGAAGAAACAGTCATCAGCAGGACCCCAAACAGGGCCGAGATGGGCACAATATATATCAGCACTGACAAAGCATTGGCATCATCTGGTCCACGACTATGAGACTTGAAATAGTCAGCATTGAATAAAATGATTCATGGTCATGCTCAGGCTATACAATACAGTGTATGGACTGGTCACTATGCATCAGATATTACTTTACCATGGGCTATAGTGTAGATAAAGTGAAGAGACGGCTTCCCATGGAACAAGTTGTTGGGGGCACAATTGTCATTTTGGTTGGTGGGGCACAAGTGCCATGTCGACTTTTATAAAAGAAACCATGGGTGATACTGTGGTTTCTTTAATGAATACTTATATTACATTTACATGCAGCTTGCAACTGTTATGGCATGGAGTTTTGTTATAGTTGCAGTTTAGACTGGAAGATGTTAGTAGTCTTTTTTTGGAACTCAGATTTGGGTTGGGGACAACAGTCTTGAGAGTTGCACAGGGTGTGAGATGACCTATCTCTGTTTCACACCTTACCAGGTCAGAATAGGGAGGGTGGAGCATAGCCATCATCATTTGCACAGGTGGAGGGAGGAAAGTGACATGCAACTGCAATGCTATCATATGTGTCATGGACCTGGGAGAGTTGGATGTAATAACAAAGCAGTCACTTTGCAGGTTGTGATGAGTCAGAAGTTGAATTCTCCAGTGGTAGGATGGAGCTTCCATACTGTGAACATTAGGAAGATTTACTGTGTTGGCCTGGAATCTCAGGGTTTCATATGATCCATGGCAGGAATGGTACAGAATCAAAGGAGTGTGCATTTGCACTCTAACATGATGTGTTATGTTGGGAGCCATTGGATGTATGGTGTTTCCAGTCAGTACAATAGCCAAGTAAAGACATGATGTCCCATCTATCCAGAGGTAATATTGATGGTTTAGAACTTTAGGAGCAAGGTTGTGCCATCAGGTGAGGGGTCATAGCAGTTAATCCAAAGGAACATCTGTGACATGTACGAGAGACCAGCCTTGGACAGGTGTGATGGCCCCTGTGGCCAGAATTGACTGCAATGTTATGTCAAAAATGGTCTGTGCCATCTGGATATGGCTGGTCTGCAAGCAGCCATCTTGCATCTGTACATTTTCATGGTCTTGGGCAGTAAAACCTCCAGAGGCAGAGTAGTGGACAGTTACCATCTGCCTCATAAATGCACCGGTAGATGCAATGTCAGCCATCAGTGACCTGGGGAACAGCGTATCCCTGTCTCTATACTCCCTGTCACTATGCCGGTGCTGCATATCATTTTACAGGCCATGCAGTTGCTTCATGTCATCTTGCATATCACACAGCACACTCACCATCTCCAGAGTGTTGTAGGTCACAGCTGTATATGCCAGGACCACTGACCTGCACTTGTTCTGATTAATGGCACATGTTCCACCATGTCAGGCATGTTTAGCATGTTGGTGATGCCACATACCAACTCACATCTCCCCGTGTGGGTGTATGTCCATGTTAGTGGTAGTACAGTTCACAACTGCCATCTAGGATGGAGATGCCCTTGTTATTTATGTGCAGTTTACAGTTACAGGATGTCAAAAAATACTGATGAAGCTGGGGTTTCAGTATGACTCTTCTCTGGGTCCTTATATGTGGCGGCGTGTGTGTGTGTGTGTGTGTGTGTGTGTGTGTGTGTGTGTGTGTGTGTGTGTGTGTGTGTGTGTGTGTGTGTTTGTGCTCCCCACTGCTAATGTTCCTGCCAGTGTTCTTGTGTAATCAGAATGTGCCACATCCACGCTGCTATCATTGTGAGTCACAGCTGACCTGCTGACATTAGGTATGTGCTACTATCTTATACTGGGCTCTCCAGAAACAGAACCTATGAAAGTCTAAAAAAAAATATACCTGTGGCAGCACTGTTTAAATGGACTCCCAAAAAAGACATAATGCTGCATGACAGAATCTGTGAATATGATATCAATACCTACATGCCTTGTTGTGCAGGGAGTTGTAGTTCTAGACCAGAGCTACCTAGAGAATAAGTATGAAGAAGCTTCTTGCTGAATTAGTCCCACATCCCCTACAGACATTTATGCAGTCATCACCCACACAGCTCCCATATCTAAGCCACCAGTGAATACATGGGCCTGTTCTCTATCCTCAGAGAGAGAAACCAGGAACTCCTCCAACTCTGTCAGCTTCTTCTTTGCTGGTGTTCTACCACTTGTGGTGGACATGTCCTTAGCAATTTTCCATGACTTGTTCTTGGGTTACTAATGTCCTGTTCCTTATTCTTGGCATGTAGTATCATATTAGTTATCCTTCACCGAACCTGATGTAGACTTCTGTTATAGCCACCCCACACCACTGATTTCCTGTATCTCCCCTGTCATACCCAGTACCAAAAAAGCTTGTATATATTATCTTTTGCCTGAGTGCATGTGCCATTTATGCCTAGGTCCTGCATAGTGAATGTTTCTATTTGCTGCCTCTGTCATGGGCCCATGACAAAATGTATAGACCTCGGGGATACACTATCAGTTAGTGTATGTGCATGGATGTGTTTGGCTGCTCCATATAAACACATGCTGCACCCCACCACCTAAGGTGCCCACTTACCTGCCCTTAGTGCTCTATGATACTTTTCCTCTGTTTCCTTTACATACTGCTGTTATGGGTTTATTATCATGACACCCCTACCTGTTTCAGCTCACTGAATCTCTAAAATAGTCTGCAAACTCTGCCTCTCCCTCCACATAATATACATTGTCATGCCTTACCCAATGTACGGGGCTACTATGTCTTAAGTGGCATGTCCTTCCATCTGTGAGCATTGTCTCAGTTATACCCACCCCCATAGCCTGAAATGACAGCAGTGTAGCACTATAGTTCATTCTCACATCTGCAGCAGTTTCTTGTATGGGTCTCCTTTTCTGTCACCCACCATGGGTATTCAGTGTAGAATAAGGTTACACTATCAGGCATCTTGACATTTTTAGTATGCCTGTTATCACCTTTAAAGTCCGGTGTCCTAATGCAGCAACCTCCTCACTCCACCGTTGCTTGAAGTAGTACCAGAGGTGTCCAATGTGATCATGTAGAATCAGCTGCATAGGCTGGTGACACCTGAGATATACTGTCAGCTCAACACCAGCCGCATAACAGTGGAGCACCTATCTTCTAGCATGAATGATTGAGATGCATGATATGCAAGCCTGGTCATAAGCCTTCCAGAAGCATAGCTTACACATGATTCTAGCTCTGTAGGTGACGTATGACTGAGTGGGTTGGCCTCTGGGCTGATGAAGCATCCACACCATCTTTTACTCTATACTCCATCAGTGTGTTGCATCACTTTGTGTGTAATTCTAAATTACACTTTTTTTGTCCAAACATCTCCAGCACCAAGTATTCATACTCTGCCTGTCTGTGTCCATCTATTGTTATCCCCATCTTTTGTGTAAACACCACTTGTGTCTGTGTTTTATGTTTGTTTGTGCACTCTGCAGCATTTCCTTCTTAATCTGTCTCTCCCATAACCTTTCCTCACTACCATCCCAGGCTACCCTCCTCTTTCTGCATGAAAAATTAAAGCCTTTTCCACAAAAATACCTTTCTTCTTCCACCCCACTGTTTATTCCATAGGGTCACCCTTCTGTGTTTTACCCTGCTTGCTATAACCCCCTTTCTAGCTACCCAATCTCCCCCTTTCCTCCCTATTTGTATGATGAACTGAGTTGACACTTTGCTGAGCTGGCTGTACTTGGCCTGACTGCCACTAACCATTTGACAGTGTGTAAGAGCTCACAGGTACATGTATTCTTGGGCATACATTCTGTAATGAATGTCAGCCACTCCAGTCATGCACACTTTGACAGCATGACTTCTCCATCCACTAAACCTGTCTAATGGCAGTTGGAGCTTAAAGCATCGCCACTAATTTCTGATGCACTCCATTCCACTACCTATATGTTTTCTGCAAGCCCTGAATCATATCTAAGCAGTCATAGACAGCATCATGCTCTGTCCTATCTAACTAGTCATATTGTCTAGTTTAAGTGTCGTCATGTTTTATTCTTTACATTACATGCATAATGTATAACATTTTTACTTGTCTGTAAATTATGTTAGTAGCTGTGCAGTGCAATATATCAGCCAGCTGTATGCTAATTTCCTTAAGTATGCATTCCTGCATAGGGTCTGAAAACTAGCCACTGTGATCAGTGCTGTACCCTTGTTAAGTGCTGGTGGCAATGACTATGGCCTGGGTTACTCGATAGTGCAAACAAGAATAGGAGCATCCATTTTGCGGTGTGTAGGTGTGCTCACTTAGATGTAGCTTTGTGATTGATCCTCAGCAGAGGCTTCTAACACATGGTTGAGAGGGAGGAGTTGTTAACAGGGGGAGCAGGCTGAGGCTGAACTGCATGTGGAAGCACGAATGATACAACATAACCCATTTAATGCTTTTCCTTGGGACAGTGCAGGCACATGAAGGAGGTAGGTCCATAAGGGTTAAATTCTCCCTCACAGTTATATGATGCTACCCCAGGAAGCCAGGAAGCCTTGACTTCCTCAATGGTCTGAACTTGCATCAGAACTAATGTGTGGGTTGCTAAGATGGACTGGGGTAGACCTGGGAAATGAGGATAAGCCCTGGTAGCTACTGGTGGTCAGCTGTTGGGAGCCAAAAGGACACAAGCAAAATGTCTCTAACATGGTTAGCAATTTTGAATGGATGAATGAATGAATGAATGAATGAATAAACAAATGAAGTGTAATAAATCCTGTTTGGCATGTAGGGGAAGGCTGCTTGTTGAAATATAATATATGTAGCTGGCCTTCATTCTTATTGTTTAGCTGTATTCTTTCTGTCCAACAGTACTGCCACAATTCCATATATTTGTAAAGTGAAGCTGAATGTAATCTATACCCAGCTGCTAGTTCTGCAACAATTACTCACTGATTGGTCTAATGTGTCTATTGGTGTTAGATTGCTAGTTAGCTTGGTAGATTTTATATATACATGTGTACATCAATAGATGTGTATATGTGTATACACACATATTCACATAAATAGGTGGATAGATAAACTTTTTATCTAGCCATGACATTTTTACATCCAAAATATGTTTCACTTATATAAATGTAGGACATTATAATGCATTGCGACGTAACTACAGTAAACAAAACTGGCGGCTTATTACAACATAATATGCATCACTTCTGCAAAATAAACACACACTAACAGTTTTTCCAACAGCAGCAGATGGTGAAAGTCAAAGACTACGTTATCCCTAACATGTAATAACTATGTTTTATTAGATACTTCCACCACTTGTTCACAACAACATACTATGACTATGTGTAAAAAGGATAGCATTCACAGTCATATACTCCCAAACTGAAATAATATAACTTTAACTGTGTAAACATTTCTAAGGCAAAAGTTTTGCTTCTTGAAAGGTTGAAGTTTTTCTTTAAACACACAGTTCTCTTATGTTTCCATGACCACATATGATAGTCTGTCTCAGGGCGTACTGTTTAACTGTTTGCCATTCAGATGGTACATTATCAAAAATAGTCTGGATTTTAACATTCATGTTTACATACAGTATGTAAGACAAAATTAGGCCCAACATGCACTGCTATTTAAAAATATCCCATCCAACCATGTGATATGCTGATGCTGTGGGGGCATTTGGGGTGATAATTTGCCATGGACATGACAGTATTTTAAGTTATGCTGATCTCCATGCTAATGGATTATACTTTAATCATCATCTCTTAAGACATCTATAATCTTTTACCATAGTGTGTGTGTGTGTGTGTGTGTGTGTGTGTGTGTGTGTGTGTGTGTGTGTGTGTGTGTGTGTGTGTGTGTGTGTGTGTGTGTGTGTGTGTTGGTTAAGCTACATGTCAGGACTGCTACTTTGATTCTTCTTGGAAGTCTTATGGCAGTATGACCACGGATTATCGATTGATTGGAACCACGGGAAATTAAACCTGCATCAGTCAGATCACAATGGTGTTGCAAGACATCCTACAAAATACATTTTGCCTTAAAGCAGACTTCTGATAAATAATGATATTATGGACTCTATGCAACTCACATCTTGTGAGATACACTGTCATAAATCAGTTTAAATGATTAAATTATGATTCTATCCAATTCTGTGTTTCAGACCCATAGTAAATAGACTAGATCCTGGGCCAGGCAACATAAAAAGAGACAACAAACAGCTGCAGTCCTACTAGACTGTCTCTTGGGAATTGCAAATTAGATAATTTAGAAAGCCGTAGAACAACATGCAATTATTGGACTGCCTGAAGATACAAAAGATCCTGATCTGCTCATCTTCATAACCAGTATGAGTACAACTCATTTATAGTTAGAAACTAATGCTATGTTTACACTCAAAGCAACCAAACTACACAGTAGAAACACAGTCTTACAGCAAGAAATATACAATTTTCAAAGAAGATTAAAGCAATGACACTTTAATGAGCGTCATCCTATAGTCTTGGGTCTGTGTTTCTCAATCTTACTTTACTTACTGTATGACTCTAAGAATGTAATTTAACCAGAGAGTGATCTTGGGTCTTTCTTAAAAGGAAACACATATGCCTAGTGAGTTTACCAGGTTAAAAAAAGTGCTTTTGTATAAAATCCAGTACATAAGAAAGGGCAAGCAAACATATTAGACAAATCAAATGCATTCCGACATCATGGCCCAGACACAAACCAATGTTATGTACATACATAACCATGCATAATTGAATGAACACATGCTTGTACACCTGCAGTATTAAATTAATAGACAGTATGTGTATCCAGGGGAATACACACGTGCACGTGCACACACACACACACACACACACACACACACACACACACACACACACACACACACGCACGCATGCACACGCACACACACACACACACACACACGCACGCACGCATGCACACGCACACATACACACACACACACACACACACACACACACACGCACGCACGCATGCACACGCACACATACACACACACACACGCACGCACGCATGCACACGCACACATACACACACACACACACACACACACACACACACACACGCACGCACACACGCACGCACACATTTCTTTTCATTCCCATTCCCTTCTCTGCTAATGCTGCAATGTTTCAGATAAAAAAACAAATGCTAGAAGTTTCTACTCACGAGACCATGAAGGATGTATACCTTTTCTGGTAGGTTAATATATGTCATCGTCAAAGACATAAAGTAAGTGCTATTAGCTCTCAATTTCTAATAATTTGATATATCTTGCTTTTCTTACTAAGTTTTAAAAGTTTTTATCTTACTTAAAAGCATATAAATCTGTGTTAACAAAAGAAGTAGCACTCTCAGTATTAGCCAGTTCATCTCGGGTATAAACCTGACAACCACTACTGCTGATTTTGTTACTCTTCCCCTCCCACAAATAATCACCTTCTGGAGTGTTTGTTGCATATAAAACATGCAGCCTGCAAAGGAATGTTGCTCAGCCTGGAAGAATGGCAAATATATATCTGAAAAGTGAAAGTATTGCTTGCACTGAAGATAATCCAATGCAATTTAAACACGACTTGTGTTCTAACTAAACTGAGCTGTTTTTCTCTAGCACCCCATTTGGTGATGAAACAGGTATGCAGAATAGGTAAAGAAAACTTAAGGCAGGTTGTATCTACATGGATGGGTAACTACCCTCTGCAGTATTTGGCCTTTAAGGTAGTGTTCTATAAAACAGAGGATGTAGCAAAAGGCTTGCACAAAGCAAGGTAAAGGAAGTCAAAGTACCACAAGGCAGAATAACACTATTGAAACCCACTGCATGAATAAAATTATTAAGAGAACATTGAATGTATTGAGGCAGCTGTAAACTTTGTGTAAGTGTTTTTGTACAGAAGGTTCTGCATCAGATACTGCCAAATCTGAAACTGCAGTTTAAACTTCTGCACAAAGAAACATCCTTTATATTTCTCAGCAGGGTCCCACAATAATGACTTACAGTCTAGCTCTGCTTTCATTCTCTGAATTGTTTGCTCTGTAGTGAAACTAACAATCGTCACTCCCTTCATCTTCTTTAGAGTCTTACTCATATAATCACCCAGTCAGCAGTTTATGGCTTTAACCATGGCTGGCTGTTTTTTTTTTTTTTTTTTTTTTTTTATTTTATCACAGTATTAAGCAGCTACCTGGCTCCACTGGGTAGCAGTTAGGGCTGTTGACGTTAATGCGTGCTGTGCAAAAGCAGAAATGCAACAAGTTTTGAAAAATAAACTAGGCTGATGTAAATAATTCCAGACAATCAAGTGTCTACTCCATTTCTGAATCTGATGCTTTTGTTAAACTTCAGTTTTGAATAATAATAATAATAATAATAATAATAATAATAATAAGGGAACAACAGTATTATTATTATTATTATTATTATTATCAGGAAAATAAACAACGTAGAGCAGAGTAGCAGTAAAATGCCCTCAGGACTCCACGCACATAATATCATAAATCGCCACACGTCTGTGTGTTCCAGCTACTGATTTGTTTACTTAACTGACCAGTCAGACAAGCTAATAAAGGAAAGGTGTGGCAAAGGGATACTAAAACTCATTAAGATTTAAACACTATATTGTCTGTTTAGACTGCCACACAAACCAGACAACTGTCCCACCCACTTGTGGTGTTTTCATACTTGCGTTCTGTAATAGCTCACGAGAGGAAGAGGTACAGTAAATTCATTAAGCATAAATTTCAGTGCAGGAGCTGTAATAACTCCTGCACTGTATTCATTTTTTATTTCCATGCATGCATAGAGTTCTGTGGATACATGGAAAGAATCTACTGCTTTTGCTACAATACGGTATAAGTTCAAAAGTTGATAGGTATAGTAGGCTAATGACCACTAGGGCCTTTTTAAGCTTAGGCATGCATCCAAAATCTCTGATAAGTTCTGCTAACCTTGGTAACCATAAGCAGGGGCTTGGGAAATTATACTTTTATAAACAGGTACCTGGGGAATGAACCATTTATAGGCTGCCTGTGTCCATTAACGACATAGGAGTGAAATCAGGAATAATGTTCCTGTTCCCCATCTAATTGACCAAGTTACACTTGAATTGGGTTAGGAAGGAACTCTGCTTCACATGGATGGGGAGACTGTTCCAGAAAAGGGATAGTCTCTGGGATAAATATCTGTCTTCCAGCGGGCCCTATTTATATCACAGGCAAGGTTTAAGTCTTTAGAACAGATAATTCTTGTACTCATTGTTTTGCCAACATGAAGCACATCCATCAGAGTGGGGTCTGATGATGACTTGCATGCCAGGCATAGACCTCCCCTCAGCAGCATTTAGGAGACAGAATACAGGGATAGGGCTTTGACGTGGTCTGAATAGGGCGTTTATACCCTGCTTTCTTTTAGTGAGTGAGGAACCTCTGTGGATGTTCCAATTGTTGGATACACCTGATTGGGTACATACCAAAAAGGCCGTTGTACTCAATGACAGGTCTGATGAATGCCAGAGGAAGTGGAACAATGATATCCTTAGAACCTAGAAGTGATAATTTTAAGTATAAGTTGCACAACATATAATGATATCCTCACTACCATAGATATATGATGTTCAAAAGCTAGATAACTATCTATTTGTGCCCCCAAGTCCCTGTCTACTGGGTCAACTCTTAGGGGGTTGTTGTCAATATGACAGTTAACAGAGGGTGACTGACATTCCAAAGGATACTATTATACATTTCCTGGAATTTAGTTATAGTCCATGACTCTTACACCAGTTATTTGTATGCGTCAGCCCTTCATGGAGAACATTAGTGTGAGTGGCGGATTCTATTAATGTTCCTAATTTGCAATAATCTGCAAGTCTGGTTAGCCAGAGGCCCTTGATGTTGGCTTTGACTTAGAGAAGAAGACGCCAAAAAGGAGCAGTCCCAGGACTGATCCCTCAGAGACTTTGCTGGTGACTGGCCTCTTTGTAGAGGTGGACTCCCCAATCCTACCTTCCTAGGGTCAATCTGTGAATCCACTGGGTGACGTAAGGGTTTATACCTAACTTCTTGAGTTTGTCAACAATGCTCAATTTAGGTATTGTGTCAAATACCTTGGCCAGGTCAAAGTAGGCAGTGTAAACCAATTTACTATGGTCAGTTGCTTTGGTGACCTTCTCAGAAAAGTCTACCAGGCTGAGTAGGCATGATCTACGCTTGACAAAACCAAACCAGGTTGATTCCAGTGCCTGGAGGTTTCATACGTCCTTACTAATTATTTCCACCATAATTCATTCTATGGCTTTGCGTATGAGATTAGTAATATTAGATGGTATTTTCTGAGGGCAGGGGTAAAGTTAGAGATGAATTTGTTTACCGGTAGGTTTGCTATATTCTGGCTCAGTATGAGGTGGCTGCATTAACAATGAGCTCTGCAAACAATTCTGTTGAAGTTGTGGACATAGCTAATGAATGCTTTGTGGCTGTCCTTGGCCTGGGAGGCCAAATTTACTCAGATTTAGCTTTGGTATTTACCCTCTGAGTTGTGTGTTTAGTTTATCCTGCTGCATCATACTCCTCCTAATTTTTGCCATGATTTTCTTCCTTCTGTTACACAGTCTACTGATGCTGTGATTCCACCAGGGTGACTTGCTTTTTTTTTTTTTTTTGTACTTATTCCTGGTGGTTTCAGATGCATTTGTGCAGCTATTAATATGCTTGTATAGGGTTCCTTTGAACAGTTCCATGTAGGCAACAATGGTGTCAGGGTTTAGGGGGGGCTTGAAATTTTGCCAGGTTATCACTTAATAGTAGGAACTTAGCCTTACAGTAGTTCCTGAACATCCAAGTGTTAACTGGGGTTCCAGATTTTAGTTTTACTTCACAGGAGACTGTTTTGTGGTCTGACCTCACCAGAGAGGACACTACATTGGGTGGGGGTGGGGGGAGCAGCATTCTCCGATATTAGTGAGGACTAGATCTTACTGACAACCTGGTCCAGATTGTGTTTACAAAATCCACAAATCTCTGTGGCTGCGCATTTGGTGTCATATATGACTCAAAATTAATAATGGGGTAATTAAATTCAACCACAGATATGGTATTGGGTTGGATGGTGAGTATTTCCATTAAGTTTAAATATATGTTATGGGTTTCCTGGGACGTAGAAGGGGGTCTACAGCTTACAAGAAAACGGTATTGGACCTTCCCCATAGTGATTTCAGCATGGAGAGGCTCAAGTGCATCATCCTGCTTGACCAGCCTTGAGGTATATTTATTTTTGATGTAAATCAATACTTCTCCATCTTTAATCACTGCCTGTGTGTAGCTAGTCTAAGTGTGTGGAAGGCATTATAGCCTTGCATTACCAGTGTGCTGTCCATAGCTTTCAGTGACGGCTCTGAGATTAGCATTCTCTAGGGTGAGGAGAGCTTTTAGGGAGTGGAGTTTCTTGTTTAGACTCCTAGCATTTAGCAGTAATGCCATTAGATCTTCTTGGTTTTGATTTGCTATAGTGGAAGTATTTTTAGTGTGACATTACCTAAAAGTGGCACTACGAGGGAGGACAACATTTTAGCAAATATTCAGATGCATAGAGGTGAGGGGTACAGAGCATCCCTGGCCAAACAGCATCATCTGTTGACCATCTGTTTCCATGCGGACAAATATTACAACCCTTAGAACTACACCAGAAACTAAGCCAATTATTAAAGTCAGTCACCTTCTGTTTGTGTTGTGGCACCATCTTTAGAGAAGGTGGAATGCTGCTCAACCTGTGACATATATTTTAAGAGCCCCATGATATCTCTCCTCATATATTCTAGGCAGGTACATCTCAGTTCATTTACAGCCACATGGACTGTGACTGCGTCATACACATATTTGTGGTCCAGTGACCTGAGCGTGTGTATAAAGTGGTTGATCCTGGCCCTTAATAAGCAATTGACCATGACTTTCTCTTTACGCATCATGGTGAGAATGACATCAGTGTGTCTCACAATGGAGTCTCCAATGGCCAGAATTTTGGATTGTGTGGTGGCTTACCCTTTGGGCTTACAAGTACAGGCTCCATGAGATGTGGCTATATGTGTTGATGTGTGCATTTGAAGCTGCTGAGGACATTTGTTATGTGTGCTTTGTCTAGGAGGTCTTTGGGGTTTATGAAGGTTGCAATTAAGATCCTCAGCATATGTGGGTCTATGTTTCTGCTTCCTGCTGTGTGTGATGGGTGCAGTGTATGTACTACTGACAACCTAATTTACATTAGGACTGCTTTTATGTGAGAGCTTTGCCTCCAGTGATATTGTGTAAATACATCTCTTGCATACCTTACCCATTTGCTTAAGAATTAGCTGGTTGTCAGTAAAAATAAGGCAATTTCTACAGTGCCTTAGGATACCCATATCCACCAACCTGTTAACAGAGAAAGTGGGAAAGTTCATAATACATGGCAATGGTGAGAATATTAAGTCAGGACTATCTGGTTTATAACTCCTGGGGAAGTGATTGTCACTGTGCAGACTAGTTGTCCTGAATACAACTAGGTATTGCTGAAATTAAGAGTATTTGGACTAAAAAAAAATATTACCTGAAACAGCTGGACATGCCTTTGGCCAAATATGAAATGATATAAAAGTTCAGCTGTGTGTGTGTGTGTGTGTGTGTGTGTGTGTGTGTGTGTGTGTGTGTGTGTGTGTGTGTGTGTGTGTGTGTTTGTGTGTGTAGGGAGACTATAGCTTAGCAGCCTAATAGCTACAGCCACCCCCTAAACTATACCCTAAACAAGAATTCATTAAACCTCTGTCAGTCAGACCACCAGTATTCAACCAACAAAATTAATGTAAGTCAGCAAACTGGCAACACAAAATTAAAAAAGCTTTTCTAAGAAGATCAATCTAATCAATACCCAAAACAGATTATTGAGTAAATCCCTATATATACATATATATATATATATATATATATATATATATATATATATATATATATATATATATATATATATATATATATATATATATATATGTGTGTATACAGAGAGAGAGAGATATCAAATTGATTAAATAATGAAGAATAAGTTAGATATTAAATACATGTATTTATTTATTTTATTTTACCTACTGTTTTTTTGTTTACAGGACAGTTTGAATGGGCACAGGGCTCATTTTCAGTGGAGACCCAGAGAAAAGCAGTTTACAATTGTAATTTGAAAGTTAACATTTCAAGTCAGGAGAAACAGTATGATAGAAGTGCATTAAGATTTACACATGTTAGAGTACAGTTAAATCACATCAATAATATATAATCAAGCAAGGGATGGCTTTTCACAGCATTAAAGTTTTACATAGATTAAGCAGCATCAAAAACATTTACATAATAAACAAAGCTAAATAAAAAAAAATTATATCATGAAGCAAGGAATGACACTTCCATAGCATTAAAGTTGTACATAGTATTAAACAGAGTTGTATGTAGATCTACGTTGGAAGGACCAGTGACAGAGGTGAACGTTGTAAAGGTGTTGTTTCTTTTTAGATTTAAAAGGAAGTTTGGATTAACTTCCTTTAGCTGAAGTGGAATGGAGTTCCAGATATTCGATTCATAGCTGCAGTAGCGAGATTTTTTTAGCAGAGTTATTTGATTTGGATGTGAGCAGTAGAGGTTTAGAGGTAGACTGTAGAGCTCTTGGTGGTATGTAAAACTGGATATTATACCGATATTATATATTGTGCTCATGTATAATGTTATACTAATGGAAAAAAAAAGGGTCGCCCGACTTTTTTAATTTAGTTAAACTATTAAAATTTAAATGTTATATGTTAAATGGTTAAAGTATAATAGATAAATAAAAAAAAAGCAATGCTGTCTCCTATTTTTTGTTTATTTTATATGCTAAATGTTAAACCAACATAGCTTAAACAGTGTTCAAAAAAAAAGAAACGGGAGAAGAAGATCTCCGTTAAGTTTTTTATATATTAAATGAGTTTAACATATTAACATTAAGAGACAAGTTTTAAAAAAGCAACGGAGATGTCCGCTTTTAAATTGGTTCTATCGCTTAAAAAACTATAGCAAAACTTATTAACTTAAAAAAAAAGAAAAAGAGAGAGATCTTTCTCCGCTTTTTTTTGCCCACAGCTCTCTGATGTACTGCATAAAGAAATAATACATCAGAACTGCCGATGGATGCCAGACATCCTGAGGGCAGAAGGGCAGTAAATATTAAATTATATATTTAGAAAAGTAATTGTTTCTTAATTGAAATAATGTCATAGAGTATATACATACATATTCGGTTGGTTGTATAATACGGCTGGCTTTAGTTATCCCACTTCCTTGGCCGGCCGGGCCCAAGTCAACTGCACACCCAGGCGGGGATTATTACCCATTATAATATTTGCTAGGGAAGTGCCATTGTCTGTGATGTACATGAGAAATGGGTGTTGTGGAGTTGGCAAAGTAGTTCTTATCCCTCCAGTTTCCTGAGAGTGAAGCAGTCGTGAATCCTGTAGTGTAGATTGTTCTAGCTTACCATTAGTGAAGCTTGCAGGTTGGTAAAAATTGGAGCAACATATAAAAGAGCTGGGAGGAGGTGTCATGATCTGATATGAATTTTTTTTTACTCTGTAAAGGGAACATTGCTTTTGATGAGTTTTCTTTATTGTGTGCTGGATGCAATAACTGAATTTCAAGTTGTCATATTTGTATACAATATTAGTTTAGTATGTGTAACCAGTTCAATATTGCTGGAATTTGCAGAGGTTATGAAGCAGTTTGGCTTCAGGAATGCAAGGTGATTTGGAGTGAAAAGTATTAGTTTAGTTTTGATGCCATTGACAAGGAACTCGGATTTAGTACAAAGATCCAGTCCAGCAATAAAAAGTATAAAAATTACACAAGGCTTTCAAGTAAAATGGTATTCCTCAGTATGAATACATAAAGTTCTAACATGCAGACTCTTAAATATACATTGCATTAATCAAACAATTACTTCATTAAATAAATATGCATATGTAGCCATAAAAGTTAAAAATATCAAATCTGCAACAATTTCAAGTTTAGTACAGGTCTGATACCATTTATGAATCAGGCCGAAGCACTGAGATCCATTTGCAATCAGCAGATTCAGTAACTGTAACAATATCAGCCTCTTGATGAAGTATTCAATCTTTGCATCACTCTAAAGCTGAAGGAATGTTTGGTACCCATACCAATAATATGTTTAACCACAGCAATGTTACTAATAATGTTGGTACTAGGAGCAATCAAAAGCTAAAATAGCATATTTCTGCTCATGTTTCTAATATAAAGTAGAAAACTAGTATCAATGTTTTTTTAAAACATATTATTAATATGAGTACTGAACATTCATTTAGCTTCAGAGTGTAGTAAAACTGAAATCATTGCAGATTTGTTATTTTTTAACTTCTAGACCTACACAATTATTTATCCTAGAGGGACACCTATTTATATTGGAAGAAAGGTGGAGAATTTGATTTTTCCATTTAACAGTTTGGGACCTGTTGTTAAGGTAACTATGGAACAGTTTAGGGATGTGTTATTTAGAGCTAGGACTGCTTGCATGATTGTCTAGACAGATGTTTCTGTTGTAAAGTGATGTCAAAGGCCCTTGATACATTGTGGAACAGAGCTGATACTAGTTCACCTTTATTTTGATGGGTGTTTACAGTATTTCTAAAGCTACATAGAGCAGCAGAGGTTTGGTGGTGAGGGCAGAAGCCATGTTATGTGGTGGAAAGGAGGGAGTTTTGGGGTATTATAGCTGAGGAGCTAACACTGGATGCACTTCTCAAGGACTCAGATAGAGGGCAGAGGATTGCGACTGGGCAGAAATTAGTTTGGTTGAAATGCCCCCTTTATGTAATGGTAGGATGTCTTCCACAGAAGAGGAACATATGACTCTAGGATAGAACAATTTATAAATATTGACACTGGGTGTGCTATAGCCTCATCTAACCATTTTTAAATATTCAGCTTGTATGCTGTCTGGTACAAGGGGAGTAACTTTCAGTTTAGGGAGGTGTGTTTTTATTGTGGAAGTGGAGACTAGTTGTAGAGAGAAAGTGTGTGCATGATTATTGATGTGGGGTGAAGATTATAGGAAGGAGGAAGGAGTTTGGAAGGAGTTGTTGAGAAGTATGGTGATAGATTCTATAAAGTGAGTATTGAAAAGATGGGCAATATTATTTTTATCAGCATGGGTGGCTGAGAATGGTATAGGTTGTGTAGTCTGGTCTGGTATCAGTAAGTGTCTATGGAGGTTGAGGTTATTGGAATTTTTTTTTAATTATTGTTTGGGAGGTTAACATAGAAGACTTTTTATGACTTTTTGATGGTGTATTTAGTGTAGTTTCTAAGGTGTATGTAAGCCTAGAGGCTTTGAAAAGTTTTATGTTGAGTCCAGCTTTCCAAGTCTTGTCTATTTGCTTCATTATTAGTGTTTAGCTTTTAGATAGCCACAGTTCATGGTTAGATGTAAGCCTTTTTTAAGTGGGGTAAACACATTCAGTATGTTTAGGGAAATGCTGTTGAATTCAAGCACAGCATCATCTAAAGGAAGGAGTTTTAAAATGCTCCAGTTAGATTGTTTAAGTTTTGGATATGCTTATTGCTGAAGACGTTTTTAAGGTTGTAGATTATGTTATACTAAGGTAGCATTTGGATATTTGAGTGTTTTCTGACCATGAAGGTTGGAAGGTGGTCACTTAATGTATTTTGGAGGTTGTCTGAGGAGGTTACAATGTTGGGGTGGATGTGAGTATCCAGTATTCGAGAGATTTTTGATTTTTTTTTTTTTTTTTTTTTTTTATGTATCAAGTGGGGGATGTTATATGTTGTGCAAGGCCATAAAGTTTGACGGCATTTGAAGGATTATTTGAGGCAATAGTGAGATAGTCAATTTTGGTAGATACCCAGAAGTCGTCTGTTGTTGCTATATCGTTTCCTGGGGGACTGTACATATCTTTTATACAGATTATTTTCTGCTGATTTGATTTGAGTTGGGAGATTAGTATTTCAGCATTACTGAAACTCTGATAGATTTTGTAGGGATAGGGAGAGCTGGAGGTTGTTTTTAAAGATGATTATTACTCCACCATCTCATTTATGTTTTCTATCTATTCTAGTAATATTATAGCCAGGAGGTAATATTTTGTCATCTTTTATATGTTGTTTTAGCCATGTCTCTCTAATAACCACTATGTCAGGTACAATATGAGTAAGCCAAGCGTGAAATTCTGACATTTTGTTACAGATATTTCTAAGATTTAGGTGTAAGCTCAGCAATGAGGAGGTGTGGGTGGGACGGGCATGGGGCTTTGCTGAACTAGGGATGGCATTTGGTACAATTGGAGGGCCAAGATTAAGATGAACATCACCACTTAGTTGTGTGTTTGGATAACAGTGATAATGGCTGTAAAGCCATTTTAATTTTATTTTGCTTCTGAGGCTAAATTTTGTTAGGGTAGGATTTGGTTGAATCAGCTTGGATTTGTGCAATAATTTGGGAATATTAGTGGTAAGACAAGTGGCTATGTTGGAGTGTTTGTGAATAATATTGTTTGGCATGCAGTCAGACTAAGGAGAAGAGAGGTATAGGAGGAATGAGTCAAGCATTTACTGACAAGATGTTAAGTAGGTGGCAAATGCTAATGGTAGAGGAAGGAATATTTGTAATCTCTGCATGATGAGGTGGAGTGATGCTGTCTGGAGAACATGTGGGTGAGATGGTAGGAGTTAGGAGATGTAGTACAGTGGCTGTTCCTACTATTTTGCTGAATGGTTTGAGAGATGATTGTGTGGGGGGGGGTTATGTAAGAGAGGATAGCGTGTCAGTGGAGATGGGTTGGAGAGGGGAGAGGAGTAGTGGAAGATTGTTTTGCTTCTGGCACAGATTGTTTGGAGACTGTGATAACTTGCATGTAGGGAAGAGATAGTACAGCTTAAATTTAGCAAAAGCTCCAGAGGTACTACAACTGCATTTCATTGGTTCCTTCTGGGAGGCATAAGATGTTCCCCTGTCTCCCATTGGTTCCTGTGGTTCCTGTCCTTTAGCTGTTCTGATCACATCAATGGCAGAAAATCCAAAGGATCCAAAATGAATCCTGCCTGGTTCTTGTTTGTGTTGGAATTATTAGTGGCCATAGCCCCCTGGTCTTAATTGGCTCTATACATGCTAGTTGAGTTATTCATGCTAATATTTGACTGTTGAAAGTTCCTCCTGCCCCAAACCTGGGATTCCAGTAGGTTCGGGTAGGCTGTCTTCTGTAAATAGTCATCCCTATTCCTCTCTAGTTTCTTAACTTTTGTGGCCATAATCTGCTGCAGATGTTGTTCAATGCTAGTAAAAATATGAGTGTGCTTAATTCTATATACTTCATAGTGTAACTCATGGGTAATCACATCATTGAGGGCATTCACCTCAGACATTAGTTTCTCAGTCAACCTCATGTTATGCTTCACTACTATTTTCATGTATTCACATACCTCTCTATCAAAGAGTGCTAACAGTTCTCTCTGAAGTACTGCGTTTATCTCCATACCTGTTGGATAATGCCACATTCTTAAACCTTTGGGGACACATTTCACTTAGGTGGATTCAAGGAAATATGAGTTTTCCAGTTGTACCTTCTTAAGTTTTAACAGTTTGTAATCAAGCTAGCTAAAACGTTAAGTAATAC
This sequence comes from Protopterus annectens, assembly GCF_019279795.1. Lineage (NCBI taxonomy): Eukaryota > Metazoa > Chordata > Ceratodontiformes > Protopteridae > Protopterus > Protopterus annectens. Next base: position 405,174,391 of record NC_056728.1, read on the forward strand.
TGTCATCACACTGCGATGTAGTATTATAAAAGTTATATAACTATTCTGCAGCCATTCTTTCAAGTCCAGCACATCACCAACCCAGGGGCAATAACTCACCAGGTTGCAGTCATTAAATACCAGTGTAGGCTGTTGAGACAAATTGTTCATGTCAAAATCATTACTGACAGGTTGGGAATTAGTAGCAGCTGTACCTCCTCCCCGTGTAACCGAAAAATATTGTGGGGGTCATATCTTGTAGTCTCTGGGTCAACTCCTGGATAAGCAGTGTTAAGTTACCAACCACGCAATGCAAGTCACTGGTACCACAATCAGAAAACAATGGTGGTGATGTAGAGTGAACTTCCGAAGTCATGATGAGTCCAAACCAACAAACCAGCAAAAGCTCCAAAGGTACCACAAACTCGTTACAAGAAACACAAAAAAATGGCACTAAAAATCAGTAGTTTTATTATAAATACAATAACATAAGTGCTTTTGTTTTATTATAAATACAATAACAAAAGTGCTTTTGTCTTACACACTGGTAAAACTTCATCAGATAAAGTTCATTACAAAGGTAGCCACTTAGTTTAAAAATTATGTGAAACATCAAGAAGTTTTTAAAGAACCAGGCTCAGTTGACCCACCCCCTAAGATCCTAACATAAAATTAGCCTGTAAAGTATCACACTTCAAAGTATAAAACTAATAATTCATATAAAATTATATACATTAAATAATATGCTGTATATTCTTAAACCAATCAAAAGCTGCATCAGTGCATTGGAGAGTATTTATCTTTTCAAAGATTTCAGCTTTAGAAGTGGTACAATTGAAATATGCTCATTCAGCCCCTGCCAATTATAGGAATTCCAATATAACTGCCAAAATAGTTCTCTTTTTCCAAGCCTTAATGGTCATGGACCACCCCGAGCATTCTGCCTCACTCTTTCAATAACACTGAACTTAAAAGAATGTCCTGAGGTTTCTCAAATATGCTTAAAGAGTGCATTTGTATTTTTTTCTTTATGAATATTGTAAGTGTGTTCATATATACATTTGTGGAGCTTTCTCACAGTTTTTCCTATATAGAAACTTTTGTATAACTGGCACAAGGCAATGTACACAAGCCCAGAGCTGTCAGTATCAAATTTTCCTTTAACTTGAAAATGCTCCTGTGGACACTAAAACATTCCCCCTTAGGATAAAGTTGCAGTAGTTACACTAGTCCATACCATAAATTTCACATACCTTTTCATAGTTACTCTCCAGCATCCTGTTAAGATTAATTCCCTTTTTATAAAGAATTACTGATTACTCACCAGCCTTATCAAGAATGATTCTATCTTCTCTTAAAATGTTCCAATTTTTGTTCAGTATCCATCTAATAACATCACCTTCTAGATTAAAAGCAGTAATCATATAATTACCATAATGGTGCAAGTTACATTCACTCTGTATCAGACACTCATTTAGCTCATTATTAGTAATAGTGTCTATCTCATGTATCACATGATTTTTAAGCTCTTTAAGTGGCTACCTTTGTAATGAACTTTATCTAATGAAGTAACCAGTGTGTAAGACGAAAGTGCTTAGGTTATTTTATTTATAACATAACCGATTTTTAGTGGATAAACACTGGAATCGTTTTGCATTTTTTTGTGTTTCTTGTTAGAGTTTAAATTTGTATGATGTGGATGTGAGTGAGAATTGTGGGTAGGGTAAGGGAGCAGAGTGAGCCCGAGCATAACAAGGGTAAAAGGAGTTGGCATAACCAGACTCACACTGTACATTTGCCCAGAAAATTTTCTGCTCACTGCTTATATTGTACATAAAAGCAAGCCATCCTAGGAGAAGTAATAGAAGGAACCTATGATGCCTTGTGATATCAGAAGAGTGTAATGACAATCAATACTTTATAAGGATAGTGCTTAGTAATACAAATAGCAACAGTACTAGAAGAATTGCTGCTGGTGTTAACTATTGACAGCTCTGCTTGTCTTTTGAAATTAGTGCATACCTCTCAATCATACCAAAATCCTTGGTATTTACCAGTTTCAGGGCAAAATAATGGGGTGCCACAAATTTCTGAATGGCCCCTTCAGTTCCCTATTTTTTTTATTTTGATTTACAACGTTACATATCTAGTACAGCAAACAACAGAGTGGACTGCTAATGTGTGTGTTTTTTTCTAAACTGCACTATTTAATTTTTTCTGTGGCATGTACCTTTAATAATTGTAGTGTTTCTGTGAAGAAAGGAGTGTGATGCAGTTGTGGGAGGTCCTTGGGCTCATAGATTTATGCCCTCCATAATGCCATGTTGTTACTTGTTCTTTAAGGTCAGTTTTTTTCTCTTTCTTGTGCTCACTGTAACAGTAGCATGCTCTGTGATGCTTAGAATATCATAGTTTTAATTTTTAATAAAATATATATTAATGGAATGGGGGCTAAGCCACGGTAGTGCAGCGGTAGCATTGTTGCCTCACAGCAAGAGGTTCTCCTGTTTGATTCTTGGCTGGAGCACTTTCTATGTGGAGTCTGCATGTCCTCCCCACGGTTGAGTGGTGTTCGAAATACATGCATAGAATGGGCTTGCTTTCACTGAAGGTTGGGCATCAAGCTGGCACCTTGGCACTGTAAAAATCTACTGCCATTCATTAGCGGACTGGAGTTCTGCTGTGGTGACCCCTAACCATGAAAAGCCGAAAGAAGAACAACATATATTAATGGAATGAGTGGCACGCTTTTCTTTATTTTGGGGGGGGGGGTTACAGTTACATTACTTAGGACACCAGTAAATATTTCCATACCAGATTGGACTAGGCCTGGGTTAACAACGACCACCACCAGTACTGTTAGCCAACAGGATGCTGACGGAAATTGGGCTACTGTTGGCCAAAGGAGGAAAAGAGGTGGAAGGCATGGCGAACGCAGGAAGAGAGGAGAAAGGCTAGGACTGTGGTAGTGAGGGTCGGAACTTTGAATGTTGGCAGTAAGACTGGTATAGGGAGAGAGCTAGCTGATATGATGGACAGAAGGAAGGTTGGTATATTGTGTGTGCAAGAGACCAGATGGAAGAGGAGTAAGGCTAGGTGTATCGGAGGCGAGTTCAAATTGTTTCATCATGGTGTGGATGGAAGAAGAAATGGCGTAGGAGTTATCCTGAAGGAACAGTATGCTAAGAGTGTTTTGAAGGTGAAAAGAGTTGGATACAGTGATGTTTATGAAGCTGGAAAGTGATGGTGTAATGATGAATGTTGTTAGTGCATATGCTCCACAAGTTGGGTGTGCGATGGATGAGAAAGAAAAATTTTGGAGTGAGTTGGTTGAAGTGGTGATGACTGTACCCAAGGGTGAAAGAGTGGTGATTGGAGCAGATTTCAATGGGCATGTTGGTGAAGGGAACAGAGGGGATGAGGAAGTGACGGGTAGGTATGGTGTTAAACAAAGGAATGTAGAAGGTCAGATGGTAGTGGATTTTGCAAAAAGAATGAACATGGCTGTGGTGAATACGTATTTTAACAAGAGGGAGGAGCATAGGGTGACATACAAGAGTGGAGGAAGATGCACACTGGTGCATTATATCTTATGTAGGAGGGCCAGTTTGAAGGAGATTGGAGACTGTAAAGATGTGACCGGGGAAAGTGTAGTTAGGCAGCATAGGATGGTGGTTTGTAGGATGACGTTGGTGATCAAGAAAAGGAGGAGGAGTGTGAGGCAGCACCAAGGATCAAATGGTGGAAACTGAAAAAGGGTAATTGTGAGGTGGAGTTCAGGGATGAGTTAAGACAGGCACTGGGTGGCAGTGAAGAGTTACCAAATAACTGGGTAACTACAGCAGAGCTAGTAAGGGAGCCAACTAGAAAGGTGCTTGGTATGACATCTGGACAGAGGAAGGATGACAAGGAGACATGGTGGTGGAATGAGGAAGTACAGGAGAGTATACAGAGAAAGAGGCTGGCAAAGAAGAAGTGCAATTGTCAGAGAGATGAAGAAAGTAGACAGGAGTATAAGGAGATGAAGTGCACGGCAAACAGAGAGGTGGCAAAGGCTAAGGATAAGGCATATGAAGAGTTGTATGAAAGGTTGGACACTAAGGAGGGAGAAAAGGACCTGTACCGATTGGCTAGACAGAGAGACCGAGCTAGGAAAGATGTGCAGCAGGTAAAGGTGATAAAGGATTATGAGAGAAACATACTGACAAGCGAGGAGAGTGTGTTGAGGAGATGGAAAGAGAACTTTGAGGGGTCGATGAATGAAGAGAGAGAGGGAGAGAAGGTTGGATGATGTGGGGATAGTGAATCATGAAGCACAATGGATTAGCAAGGATGAAGTAAGGATAGCTGTGAAGAGGATGGAGAATGGAAAGGCTGTTGGTCCAGATGACATACCTGTGGAAGCATAGAGGTGTTAAGGTGAAATGGCAGTGGAGTTTTTAACCAGATTGTTTAATGAAATCTTGGAAAGTGAGAGGATGCCTGAGGAATGGAGAAAAAGTGTTTTGGTACTGATTTTTAAGAATAAGGGTGATGTTCAGAGCTGTAGTAACTACAGAGGGATTAAATTGATCAGTCACAGCATGAAGTTATGGGAAAGAGTAGTGGAAGCTAGGTTAAGAAGGGATGTGATGATTAGTGATCAGCAGTATGGTTTCATGCCAGGAAAGAGAACTACAGATGCGATGTTTGCTCTGAGAGTGTTGATGGAGAAGTACAGAGAAGGTCAGAAGGAGTTGCATTGTGTTTTTGTAGACTTAGAGAAAGCATATGACAGGGTGCCTAGAGAGGAGTTGTGGTATTGTATGAGGAAGTCGGGAGTGTCAGAGAAGTATGTAAGAGTGATACAGGATATGTACGAGGGTAGTGTGACAGCAGTGAGGTCTGTGGTTGGAGTGATGGATGCGTTTAAGGTGGAGGTGGGGTTACATCAAGGATCAGCTCTGAGCCCTTTCTTATTTGCAATGGTGATGGACAGGTTGACAGACGAGATCAGACAGGAGTCCCTGTGGACTATGATGTTTGCAGATGACATTGTGATCTATAGTGAGAGTAGGGAACAGGTGGAGGAGACCCTGGAGAGATGGAGATATGCTCTAAGGAGAAGAGGAATGAAGGTCAGCAGGACTAAGACAGAATATATGTGTGTGAATGAGAGGGAGGATAGAGGAATGGTGAGGATGCAAGGAGCAGAGGTGGCGAAAGTGGATGAGTTTAAATACTTGGGATCAATAGTTCAGATTAACGCTGAGTGTGGAAGAGAGGTAAAGAAGAGAGCACAGGCAGGATGGAGTGGGTGGAGAAGAGTGTCCGGAGTGATTTGTGACAGACAAGTACCAGTAAGAGTGAAAGGGAAGGTCTACAAGTGGGTAGTGAGATCAGCTATGTTATATGGGTTGGAGACAGTGCCATTGACAAAAAGGCAGGAGCTTGAGCTGGATGTGGCAGAGTTAAAGATGTTAAGATCTGCACTGGGTGTGATGAGGGTGGACAGGATTAGGAATAAATATATTAGAGGGTCAGCCCAGGTTGGAAGGTTTGGAGACAAAGCCAGAGAGGGAAGATTACATTGGTTTGGACATGTGCTGAGGAGGGATGCTGAGTATATTGGGAAAAAGATGCTAAGGATGAAGCTACCAGGTAACAGGAAAAGAGTAAGGCCTAAGATAAGGTTTATGGATGTGGTGAGAGAGGACATGCAGGTAGTTGGTGTCACACAGCAAGATGTAGAGGACAGGAAGAAATGGAAACAGATGATCCACTGTGGCAACCCCTAATGGGAACAGCCAAAAGAAGATGATGATGATGATGATGACTTAGCACATTAGAATGTTATACTTGAAGCTTGACTTAACTAGAGCTTTGTGTTGCATGTCTGTATTTTGGGTAGTTGTATGACAGTACATGATCTTTGTAGCACTGAGGATGCAGCTAAGTTTTCTTAATTCCGTGTTACGTAATATTAAATTTGTCAGTGTGTATGTGTGTGCTTGTGCTCACACACACATGTCTGTACTGTATGTATGTAAGTATATACATATATTATATGCACATTTATGTATTATACATTACATGATTGTTCCATAAATCCACGGATTATTAGGTGTATGTTCCGCTTATCTAAATCAGTTATAGTCAGGAGCAAGTACTAAAACTTGGAGTCAAAAGTTAAACTGCTCATTTTCTAACCAGTGGAAAGTGAACTTTTTCTTCTATCAGTAGGAAGTAGTTCATAAAAATGAATTTATTTCAATTCCAAAACCTTTCCATAGTTAAATGATACAAACTAAAGGAGTGAGCAATGTCAGAACAGATGTAGCAATCTTTAATATTCAAAAACTGTATCTTTATTTTTATGGGGACTATCGTACATTTATCAACTGCTAAGGGGTCAACATGTGAAAGATGTATCCTTGTTTTCAGATACCAGGTGGGTTGATAGGCAGTAAAAACAGTTTATACGTACAAAACACAATTTTCTGGCTACAGACTTGCATGGGGCTGGTTGATAGTAATGTAGTACTGTACAGTTACAGTCTTGTTTTCCTGAAAAAAAACAATGCCACTGTGTAAAGTAAGCAATGAAAATCAGCCCTTTTACATGTTTTATTGTCATACTGTATTGTAATATCAATGAAATACTATAAAAGTAAGTGAATGTATGCCAGCAAACCATTTTATTACATTTGCTTTTTTTAACCGTGCGATGCTGAGGAGAAGTTCATATTATAGCAATAACCCACGCCTGGGTGGGGGTAATGCTAAATTTACCCACGGTTGGCGTGGTTTAGTCCCAAGGGCGAAGCCCGAGGGACCAAACAAAGCCAACCCGGTATTTAGCATTACCCACACCTGGGCGGTTTATTATACCATGACATTATTTAAGAAAAGAAACTATTACTTTTCTTAAATAATGGCATAGTATAATGCCTGTTTGCTGCCCTTCCGCAGATGTCTGGCATCCGGCAGTTCTGATGTACTGCGCGCCTGCGCAGTACATCAGAGTTGTGGGCAAGCAACGGAGAAAGCAAGATCTCCGTTGCTTTTTTGAGTGTTCGCTATGTTAAACTCATTTAACATAGCGAGACAGTTAAAATAAGCAACGGAGATGTCCGTTGCTTATTTTAAACTGTCTCGCATGTTAAACTCATTTAACATAGCGAAACTAAACAGCAACGGAGATCTTGCTTTCTCTGTTGCTTTTTTTAGCTATGTTAAATGGGTTTAACATAGCGAGACAGCTTAAAATAAGCAACGGAGATGTCCGTTGCTTATTTTAAAGATGTCTCGCTATGTTAAACCCATTTAACATAGTGAGACAGTGTTTTAAAAAACCGAGTTATACTAATGGAAAAAGTCCGGCGACCAGACCTTTTCCATTAGTATAACTCGATGAACGAACGCTGGCCAATCAGCGTGCACGTTTTGGGGGGGTCATGGTATAATATAGTTTTGTGCATAGCTGTCAAGGAATCAGCGACAAATCCAGAGATAATCAGGGGCACTTTTAAAATAGTAGGACTATTAATTTAAGTCATTGACAGTGTGTGAATTAATATGTTTTTTTGAAGTAAAAGGAGTTTAACTGTAATTATTGTCATTAAGTGTGATGTTTGGAGAAAGCATGGTGAATTACAAGTTTTAGAAGGTATTAAGTTAGACAAAACGTATTAACGCAACCAGGAGGCAATGCCGATGTGTACAGTAATCAATGAAAACCAGCCCTTGTACATGTTCCATTTGTGTCATACTGTATTGCAATATCAGTGAAATACTATAAATGTAAGTGAATATATGCCAGAAGACCATTTTATTAAATTAATTTTTGAATTTTGACCGATTTGGCTCCTGGTTGCGTTAATACGTAAGTTCCAGTTTGATTACCGATTTTGCTGCACCACAGTGATTCTTAAAATAATAATTTGTTGAAACATATAGCGCATACTTAAAATACAAAGCAAGTTCTATCTTCCTAATTAAAAAAAAAAAACTGTTAAAAAAGAAATTCAATAAAACGAAACTTCATGTGCTTTGTTTTCTGCTTTAGTATCATGAGTGAGAGGTCTAGTAGTAAACAAGACAGCCCTATACACCAAAAACTTACTTTACTTCATCACTAAAAAAGGTCACTGTGTAACAATTCCAAATGTTTTTCATAGTATCATATATTTCTTTCAATGTTTTTTTCTCTTAAAATATATTTGAGCATCTGCATAATTCATGTTCTTCTGCACAGTAAGGCAGTAAACAAATGTGCAGATTAAGACTGTTGTGCAAAAACAACCAGGTGTTACTCCAATTGCAATAAAGCAGATGATATGTTACTTCAGAAAATGTGTACTAACTTATATCCTTTTATTTTGTGAGTGACTAAAGTAAATAGCAATATTAGTTTAAAAAGTGTCTCTGTTTACTCATGATTATGGATTTTCCCTCAGTCTATTGAGATATACTTGGATGCTCAATCACATTTGTTGTTGTTTTTTCTGTAGAATAGTGCTTGTGCTGTACACATCAGCCTTTATAAACCTGCAAGTCCCCCCCCAAAAAAGGTTTTTGTTTTGTATTGGAGGGGGTGGACCTCTTCTAAAGCTCTAAACTTCTACTGCATTAATGAGTTCTATTCCCCTATATGTAGTTTTCAGCACATGTATGAACTGCTGTATGTTGGAGTAATTGTTCAGAACGATTGTACTTCTGTGAGGCATAAAATATTCATACAACTAGAAGTGCAAGACTGGGACTCTGTGTTATGAACTTGAATGGGTGAGACCACTAAAGAGTGAATGAGCGATGTAAATTATTAAAAAAACAGGCACAGTGATTTGAGCAGTTTATTTTAGAAGCTGCAGGTGGCGGTGTGCAGACTAACCCATTCTTGAGCTAAAATGAAACTTCTCGTCTATCATAGTAGGCTGGAAAAATGAAAAGGATTTTTTTCTTAATTAAGGAGCATATATAAGCCATTAAGGCAAAGGACAGTTATAACACATTCTGTAAGCATTATATCACTCATGGCTCCCTTAGTGTGTGTGTGTGTGTGTGTGTGTATGTATGTATGTATGTATATATATATATAGGTTCACTTTATAACATCAAAATACTGAAATGTCGAATTTCAGTATCTCGAAGCTATAAAATCGAATGTTTTATATAGCGAACGTTCATAATCGCGAATTTCACATATGTCGAATATATGTCGAATTTGCAGTTATGAAGTTGCGCTACGTAATGTCCGGGTTTGTGTTTTGGTTGTGCACGGTGCCGTGTGTGGATGTAGGTGTTATGTCAGGTAAGTGAGTGTTTTGTAAGGGTTTTGAGTGGGAGTTAGAGTGTGTGTGAGGGATTGGAGAATGTGCATGTCAGTGAGCTTTTGTGTTGTGTTTGTGCGATCTCGGAGTTAGTTTGTATAAGTAGGGGGGGTGTGGGGGGGCGCAGCCACACCATCACACTGCAAATACATCACCTGTTCAAAGAGAAAAATATTATTTTCTAAGACAACTTCTGAGAGCAGGCAGATTAAATATATTTGTCTTTCATCATGCTCACTGTGCTTAGTTAAATATTGTTTGATTGAAATGATGCCTAAATCATTTGGAATAACAGTAAACAAGGACAGTACATCTAAAGTCACAAAAAATGCATCATAATCTAGGTGTGACATGCTAACAAAGCTGTAAAGTTTTAATAAAAATTGTTTTGTATCTCTTAAAACAATAGAGTTAAACTCTAAAATTGGTCGAAGCAATTTTTTTACATAGATGGAGAAGGGTTCAGGGCGGCCACAGTGGTGCAGCAGTTAGCATTGCTGCCTCACAGCAAGAGGTTCACTGGTTCGATCCTCAGCTGGGGTGCCTTCTGCATGTCCTCTCTGTGGTCGTGTGGGTTTCCTCTGGGTGCTCCGGTTTCCTCTCACATCCCAAAGACATGCTGTAGGTGGATTGGACACTCTAAATTGGTCCTAGGTGTGAGTGCTTGTGTGTGTGTGTGTGTGTGTGTGTGTGTGTGTGTGTGTGTGTGTGTGTGTGTGTGTGTGTGTGTGTGTTTGTGTGTGTGCCTTCTGTGGAAGGTCGGGTGCCGGGCTGGCAACTTGACACCGTAAAACTCCACTGCCAATTATGAGCAGACAGGTGATCCGCTGTGACAACCCCTAACTGGGAAAAGCCGAAAGAAGAAGAAGAAGTAGAAGATGGAGAAGGGTTCAGTGCACCAACCCCCACCTGAGGCAATTGGTCTCACTGGGGGATTTGCCCCATTTTTATGGATCTTAGGGAGGCATTGTATGTCTGGTATCATAGGATATTCTACTTCCAAAAACTTATATAACTCATGAGTTATAATGTGGCTCTTAACCATGTCAATTAACATTCCATGAATTCTTTGCTTAAGCGTATTAACCTCTTCATAGCTAATAATTCTATAATATCTATTATTACTAAGCATATGATTCATGGAATGTCGATACCCTTCTCCATCCATGACCACCACTGGCCCGCCTTTATCTGCGGGTCTAATAACAATAGTTTTATCACACTGTAACCTTTTCAGGGCATTACGCTCATTTATCGTTAAATTGCATTTAGTCTTAACAGCTCTTTTTTTAACATCACTGTCACTAAAATTTCTATACACATCATCTTCTACTAATTTATAAAAAGCTTCTACAAGCTGGTGGTTAATTGGTGTATATAAACTTGATTACTTAAAATTAGTCACATAATTACTGCTGTTACCCCCATGTTCAAGTCTCAAACTAACGTTCCTACTGAACATTTTAATATCTACTAGGACATCCGTTAAGTTATTACACTTGAAATAAAATTAAGTCCTTTGTTCAAGACATTCAACTCATCATTGTCTAAAGTACATTTGGAAATATTCCAAATTAGGCTGTCCCGATCTGATTCCGCATCATTTTGAGTGTCTGACTGGATTGCCTTTCCACCGAGTATTTGCGCTTTTGTCTGCCTCGGCTGATAGAACCTGTTCTCCTCATTCCCCTCTCCACAGAGATGGGTAAAGGGAGTTGATGAAAACCCATAGCTGTAGCATTATCATTTCCTGTGGATGTATTGGTTGTTTCAATATGTATTGTTTTTGGTTGTACATCAACTTTAGATAGTGTCCCAATACCAGCTGATAGATCATTCAAGGCATTCAAATTATTATGTAAAACCACTTGCATCTGTGTACCTGTGGAGCCCATAGTCCCTGTATCTATGAGCGTTTTGTTGTTGCAAAGTAGAAATTTCTGTCACTCTATTAGCATTAGCCAAAGTGCTCATTTCAGGGCTTTCATTCCTTTAAGATTGTACCAAAGTGTCCACAACAGTCTCTTGACTATTATGATTATTAGATGCATTGGCTCTTGGCCATATAAACACATGGCCTTGCTGAAAGTCTCTTGTATCCCTATCAATTTTACTTTTCTTCTGTTGAAGTAACCTTCTTTCATATACTAAAATGCCATCTAATACTCCATCTAATACACAGTCAATAACAGAGTGAGTACAGTGGTTATAATGCACTTGCTGCTGCTTTATTATCGAGAGTCTGAATGACTCTTCCTCTGGCTTAAAATACTCTATTAGTAATGATAGGTATTTCGTGCTTACCTCCAAATTAAGTTGTTGCCATTTAACAAGTCTGTCTGGATACTGTGCGCCATATGTTGGCATTTTCAAAACACGTAAGCCTCTGGGTATGGTCTTCCTTACTAGGCATACCTCAAAGTGTTGTCTCTGTGTGGTTAATCGCTTCAATTTTATACAGTCACTCTCAAGTTTGTCAGTGGCAGTTTTTATGAATTCAGATTCTTCAGCGTTCATGGAGGCCGCCATCTCTCCGGAACCAACCTCATAGAGGAGGAGGAGATTACTGTTGCTCATCATACAGGCTTGAAACTGGCCCAATAGGCTTTCACCGCTTGTACTAGACCCGGCCGGTCTGTAATCCAGTTCGATGTTACCAAGAGAACTTTCTGCCATGTCCCCACAGAATGCAATGAATGTAATTAGTAACAAAACAAGATAAGCAGCACTCCACAGCATAAATGCCTCACTACTTCATAACGTAAAATAGCATAAACCACACCAAATTAAGCAGCAGAGGCAACCATGTACAAACATATATGCCAGTACTCACTCTGAATAAATAAAAAAGTCTTATTTATTGTGTACATTCGGTAAGTGCTTTTACTGTTCACTTCATCAGACCATTAAAAGCCACCAAAACTTAAACACTCATATTTATAAAACCTGTAAACCAATAAAATTAATTGGTCACTCAATCAATTCAAGCCTTAAAGTTATACTGTTCATATATACGGCAAAGTCAATAAACAATACAATGAAAACATAAAAAAAAATATCAAAAAAGCATCTATAATTAAGACAGAACTAGATACATGAGTGCCTCTTTTGCTTAATTTGGTGTGGTTTATGCTGTTTTACATTACAGAGTAGTGAGGCATTTATCCTGTGGAGTGTTGCTTATCTTGTTTTGTTACTAATTACATTTGTTGCATTCTGTGGGGGCATGAATAACATGAATAATTATTTACGATTCACCATGACTTCTTCCCAAAACAGAATTGATTATCTTGATGTATATGTAGAAAGATTAGGAAGTGGTCTTATTAATACTGGGGTTTTTAGGAAAAAATGTCACAGGAAGACTCTGCTTCAGAGACGAAGCATGCATCCCCATTACATCTTTAAGAACATTGTTAAAGGGCAAGGAATGTGAGTATCTCACTTAAATGCATCAGAACCAGGGTATGAAAGTGAATTAACAGACCTAAAAGAAAGGTTTATGAAGAGAGGCTCTAACAATGAGGAAGTTTGTAAAGGGTTATGTGGCCTAGATTTACTGTGACAGAGGAGAGCTAAGTTCTACTTTTCTCATCCCTCTGGAAATAATGCAAGTGACTCTACTGTTTCTTCATTTTCTGAGACTAAGATACCGATGTACTTTACCACAGACAATAAGGTGGTATTTGACATCATTAATAAATATTGGGGGGTACTTATCTCTAACCCAGATATCAAAGAGATCGTGGATGAAAGACCAACGTTTAGGTTTAAGAATAAACCTAACCTGAAAAGAATTTTATATCAACCCACTGATAGACATGGTTTTGAGGAAGAACATGCTTTAGGTACTCACCCATGTGGACAATGTAACTTTTGTGGATACATTGATTCTAGTGTCAGGTTTATTCACCCCGATATAGGGCAAGAATTTAAGTTTGCTATCACAGCCGATTGTAAAACATCACATGTTGTGTATCTGGCTGTCTGTGACTCCTGTAGATCATTTTATGTAGGTAAAACAAACAGGGAGTTTAGAAATAGAATAAGGGAACATCTTTATGCAATAAGAATACAGTCACTCACCAATGCATTAGGGAAACATGTTTCCATTATGGGGGATGAACATCATTTTAAGTTCATGGTTATATATGTTATACAGCCTATTGCCCATAAAGGTGATATAAGGAATGGTACTGAAAAAAGATAAATTAACTGGATTTTAAGGATGAGAGCCTATCAAGGTAGTGGCCTTCATGAAAGAGCTTCATTGAGACCTGTTTTGAAATCTAGGAGGCTGGTTATTAGTAGACCAGCCAGATAGGCATCTTTGAATTCATATATATTTTACACTCTTTAGTTCTTGTAGCTAGATTAGTGTTGCCTCTTTTCCTCATGCATGTTAGTTATTATATAAATATACATCGTTACACTGACATGACTCGTGCAATCATGTCCCTCAGGTGCCTGTGTCCCAGATAGAACAGTGGCATATGTTTTTTATACTGTTTTTTAATATATGTTGGAAATTGTATCATTTGATCATGTACTATTGGACCCCTGAGACTCATTAGATCTTTTAGAGGTATGTGTTTCATGATTTATATCTAGTCCTGTCTTAATTATAGATAGATGCTTTTTTGATGTTTTTTTGATCTTTTCATTGTATTGTTTATTGACATTGCCGTATATATGAACAGTATAACTTTAAGGCTTGACTTGATTGATTGACAAATTAAATTTATTGGTTTACAGGTTTTATAAATATGAGTGTTTAAGTTTTGGTGGGTTTTAATGGTCTGATGAAGTGAACAGTGAAAGCGCTTACAGAGTGTACACAATAAATAAGACTTTTTATTTATTCAGAGTGAGTACTGACGTATATGTTTGTACATGGTTGCCTCTGCTGCTTAATTTGGTGTAGTTTATTCTAATAAGTTATAAACATTCTAAGGGGATCCATTATCTGTCTGCCTGGGATGACATGATCGACAGACCACGATGCTTTGCCAGAGATGGCCTGCATCTGTCACCCTTGGGATTCCAGATACTGGCTAAGGCTTTTGTACCCCTATATTAGTTGTGGTAATGAGGTTGAGGTCTCTGGAACGTGTGCTGTGGAGGGATTGGGATTTCTTTAGATGTAGCATTTCTAACAGATATATATATATATATATATATATATATATATATATATATATATATATATATATTTTTTTAATTTTGTGTACTTAAACATACTAAAAAAATTACAGAGGTGGTCATTTGGAAAATTATTAATTAATTCAAGAGGTTAAATGGCAATTTAAGCTGGAAGCAAATCGGCATTCACTTCTTAACAACAGCATTGATATCAATTGTATTTTAAAAGGTAAACATATTTAAAGGATTCTAATTACTTTTGTATTTCAGGCATTTAATTTATTCTTGATATTTGTTTTAAAACTGATATTTACACGTTTTTAGTTATAAACTTCTAATAAGTTATGAACATTTTAAGGGGATCCAGTATCTGCCTGCCTGGGATGACATGATTGACAGACCATGATGCTTTGCTCGAGATGGCTTGCATCTGTCACCCTTGGGATTCTGGATAATGGCTAAGGCTCTTGCCACCCCTATAGTGCCTTTTTTAGGCAAGGTTCAAATGACAAATTCACCACTGTAATAAGTACAAGCAAGCAAAATCTGAGGGTAATGCTACTCAATGCTAGAAGTCTAAACGTCAAAATGCATTCACTCGAGGCACTCCTTAAAATGGAGAACATCGACATCTGTGCAGTGACAGAGACTTGGTTCAAGGCTCCAGAGAGCACCCCTGCATTACCAGGCTATAATTCGTGCCACACCTTTCTGCCACCTAACCTGGACCGAAACACTAAAGGTGGAGGCGTGTCCATATTCATTAAGGATATCCACACCTCCAGGCTAGTTGCTCAGCATAATGCATCCGAGATTATCCAAGTGCAACAAACTCTGGGCAAGACTGCAATCCAAATTGTAACTTGCTACAGATCCCCCACCATGCCCCAGGATTCCCACTCCTCATTTCTTAATGCACTGGAAAATATTAGGGTTCAACCAAACACCCTAATAATGGGCGATTTCAACTACCTCACCATTAACTGGGAAAACTTCTCATGTACCAACTATTTTGATCAACATTTTTTGGAATTCATAAATTCCAATGCCTTGGATCAACTTATCCACACTCCCATCAGGGGCAGCAATATCCTAGACCTGGTCATTACCAACATGGCGATCGGCGTTCCACACCAGAGGTCAATTCTTCGTTGGTCAGATCCGACCACAAGCTAATCAGCCTAGACATCCACATCCCACCCCACCCCCCATTAGGGAAACCACCGTAAAAATTTCTTCAAAGCCAACTTCACGCTTCTTAAGGCAGAAGTGGCAAACTTCACAAAACCCATGCAGATGGACAATAGAGGTATGACTGCTGAATCCCACACAAATGCACTTTATAAACACTTACATGAGTGCATGGATTGTGCTATCCCTAACAGAACCAAGATGCTATCCTCCAAAAAAAGGAAGCCGATCTGGAGGTTCCCTGCAATAAATAAACTCTACAACAAAAGAAAGAAACTGTTGCATATAAGAATAAAATCCCATGACTGGAAGAACTCCCTGGTCAGCCTCAGTAAGAAGCTGAGATCCCTCATAAAATCCTCCAAAGCTAGTTATGAAAAGAAAATCGCCACTGATTCTAAAGACAACCACAAAGCATTCTATAGCTATGTCAAGAATATCAATGGCAACACTCAGATCTGCTCTGAATTACAGTACAATGGCACTAAATATACAGAACCAACTGATATTGCCACCATCCTGGCAGATAAGTTCAGTGCTAACTCTACCCCCCACCCCCTAAAGGGCCTATCTATATACTAGAAGAATGCAAAGTTCCTGTAATCATGGCTGCACAGGTAAAAGCCACACTCTCCAAAGCTCTCCAAAGCCAAGAACACGGCATCCATGGGACCTGACAACATCCCAGGCTGCGTTCTACATGAACTACAGAATGAACTGGCACCCCACCTAAGCACCATGTTCAATCATAGCCTCACCTCAGGCTTTGTGCCCACTGAATGGCGCACAGAGACGGTTATCCCACTCCACAAAGGGGGAGCCACCACAGACCCCGGGAACTATCGCCTCATTAGCCTAATGAGCCTGGTCTGCAAGGTCATGGAACATATCATCATGGAACTTATAAACAAAGACATTGGTAATCTCCAAACACTGGACCCCACCCAGTTCAGGTTTGTAAAAAGGCAGATCATGTCTCCTAAATCTGATTGACTTCTTTGAAGCAGTCACCAAAGCCGTAGATGACGGTAAGGTGGTTCACACAGCCTATCTAGATCTCGTCAAGGCTTTTGACACCATCCCCCACTCTGGAATTATAGATAAACTCATCAAACTAGGTACAAATCCCTATGTCACAAGATGGGTTGCCAACTGGCTCACTGACAGAACCCACACTGTGAAAATAGCAGACTCCAAATCCGACTTCAGACCATTGACAAGTGGAGTACCACAGGGTTCAGTCCTGGGTCCTCTCCTGTTTGATATCTACTTTTCTGAAGTACAGGCTAACACAGAAGGTCTTTGGCTAACCAGGTTCACAGATGACTGCAAACTAGGAGCCATAATTGAAACTCCTAACGATGTGGACTTCCTACAAAAGGGCCTCACTGAGACAGATGCCTGGTGTCAAAGCCATGGCCTCAAGCTCAATGCCAAAAAGTGCATTGTCATCCCCTTTAGTAAAAACTCGGTACCCATGAGCTACCACATAGGTGGTAGTCTACTTAACACCGAAAGTGTGATGAGACCTTGTGACACAGGTGGACAGTAGTCTCTCCTTTGATAATCACATCACCACAGTAGTCAGGAAATCCTTCTACATGGCACACCTCATCACAAAAGGTTTCTCATCCAGGAAAAAAGAGGTCATTGTTCCCCTCTACTCGTCTCTCAGTAGACCCATTATAGAGTACAATGCCCCTTTTGGTATGTACCTCACAAGACATCTACAACAACTGGAAAGGCTACAAAAATACCTCACAAAGGCCTCAAACAGATGCCCTACGCAGACCGCCTCAAAAAACTCCAGCTTTACTCCATCGCATATCGCCTACTCAGAGGTGAGCTCTGCCTAACACACAAAGCTATGTCAAACCCAGAGCTATTGGACATGCTCCACTTAAAGTAATCCCAATCCCTCTGAGCTATACGCTCTAGGGACCTAAACCTTGTCATGACAATAAACAGAACATGCTGGAGGGATAGATTCCTGTCCCAGAGACTTCCCATACTCTTGAGCAAACTACCTATCTATATCAAACAAAGCTCCTCATTAGCACTCTTCAAGAAAAATCTTGATAATTGGATGGGAAATAGGAAATTCACCCCAGGGATCACCTCTGTGGCTCAGTTCGATAGGGGCACAGGAAAATAATTTTCTTGGGTGGTGAAAGCCAGGGTACGTTTTTGGCTAGGCTTGTATAGGCCCTAGGACCAATAGCCTAGTATGAACCTATGAACCTATAATTGCATCAGCCCTTTTATTGTGTATTTCATAAGTTCAGTTTGATGCTGTGAATGTTTTATTACAATATTTAACCCAAATGTGATGATTGTGGCTCAGTACTGAAGAAGTCTTTTCTAGATGAAAGAACTAAACGGAGTCATGCAAATAAAGAGTTTTGAATCACTTGTCATCATTTTTTGTGTATTTTTTTGGTAAGATCATACTTCAGTTGAAACAGATGTACACTTTTCCTAATAGCTGAATGACAGGCAGTACTGAGTAAATGTGAAATTTGTTTTGACCCAGAAGAGAAGATTGCTAATTTAAACACATTTTTCTTTTATTTACAATCTGAAACTGAGATACTGATCTAACCAAAGACCTAAGTATTTGAAAAAGATTGTAGTTTCAATAATAGAGTTGTTCACATATGTGATGTTAATGCTGGAAGGACAGTTAGAAAATCTTTGGGTCAGATCAAATATAATGGTTTCGGTTTTAGAAGGATTAAGAAGTCGGCCAAGTTTGATTAGCCAGTTATGGAGAAGATGAAGGTCTGACTTTATCTGAGCTTACATTATGCTGCAAGAGTAATTTGACTTGTAGATGACTATTTCTTCTGTGCAGAGGAGATGGGGAGATGGCAGAGGCTAGAAGGAAGTTTATTAATAAAAATAAAGAGGAATATGTGGAAAGAATCTAGCCTTGTGGGTAACCATTAACGAGAGGGAAAAATGAGTTATCAGTTTTTATCCTGGTATGTCTGCTATTAAGGAAGTCTTGGAACCATGGAAGGACATCTGTACTAATTCCATATGTCAGAGAAAAGAGCTTTGTAGAAGAGGGTGGTTGATAAAGTTGATGGCTTTTGTTAGATCAATGAATAAGGTTCCATTGAGATGTCCTTTATCTATGTTGAGAACTGAGTAAGATATCATCACTGAGAGTCCAGAAAGTTGTCTCTGTATTGTAGTATGAGTATAGGGGGTGATGACCTCATTTGCCTGAGAGAAGATGCCCTTTGAACTCAGTTAGTTGAGGTAGATAGCTTTCCTAATGACACTGGATACATGGCAGCCAAATGGGAATTTGGTATTTGTGAAGGTGCTTAGGTCTCTAATGAAAATATTAGTAATAATAATGGGCGTGCTGTTTATGTGTTAGGTGTGCAAGAATTTTTGCTTTGCAAACTGCACAATGCTACATTTTTTGGCATTCAGATTTAAACCTTGGTACTGACACCGTTAGTTTGATCCTCTTGAAAGATACAACAGAGTCTTCAGAGGAGTTGATGATGGCTCCAAGCTTGTAATCATCCATGAGCTTCATCAGTCAAAGGCTTTTAATATCAGTTTTCATCAGAGAAATAAATGTTAAATAGAAATGACCTCACAACAAATGCTTGAGGTACACTGTTAGTGAAAAGTCCCTTGAAGAACAGTGTGTCAAAAACTCTAACACAGTTAGTTTTATCAGTAACTAGTTGGCAATGCAATGCTTCACATAGGGATTTATACTGAGTTTGACCAGTTTGTCAATGATGCCACAGTGGGTTGCAGTGTCAAAGACCTTAGCTAAATCAAGATAAGCTGTGTGAATGGAATTACCCACATCACGAATTGGCTTGGAATCACATTGTTGTTAGTCACCAATGTATTACTGAATATACTGAAAGAAGCAGTTCATGACAGACTCAGACAGGAACAAGCTGGACTTAGATCAGGTCAGTCCTGCACTGACCAGATATTTGCACTAAGACAAATGATAGAAAAAGCAAAGGAGTGGAAGGAACCAGTCATTGTCAACTTTGTGGACTTTAAAAAGCCTTTGACTGTGTACATAGACCATCACTATGGCACATCTTGGCAGAATGTGGGATTCCTCCAAAATTCATTACACTCTTGAAGAGTCTGTTTCAAGACAGCAAGTGCACAGTTCAGGTTAATAATGAGTACATTGACTGGTTTGCAGAGGTATACTGTCTCCCTTATTACTCACAATAGTTATTGATTGGGTCATGCTGAAAGTATTACATGGAAACTCAGAGGGAGTAGAATGGGTCAATGACAACAAGCTATGTGACTTGGATTTTGCTGATTATGTAGCTTTTATTGATACAACATGGACTAGAATGCAGACAATGACCATATCAGTGGAGAAACAGGGTGGAAAAGTAGGCCTCAAAATGAATCCTGACAAATGCAAAGTGTTGTTCAGCAAAACATGGAATGACAATAAAGATATAACAGCTGCAGAATCAATATTAGACATGACAGAGAACTTCTGCTACCTGGGCAGTTTCATCTCTCATACAGGTAACTGCGAGAAGGAAGTTCTGGTCAGACTTGAAAAAGCATGTGCAGCATTCAACAGACTATCCAAAATCTGGGGAATCAAAAACCATTGCACTGTCCACAAAGGTGAAGCTATACCAAGCGCTGATGTTGTCTGCATTCTTATATGGCGCTGAGCTATGGCCAATCACAGCATCAGCCATGCAAAAACTTGAGGCTGCTCATCATAAATGGTTAAGATGTATTTTGGGAATATCATGGAAGGACAAAGTAACAAAATAAGAGTGTTAGAGAAAGAATGCAACAACGGAAACCTGAAAATATCGTCATGGAAAGAAGGCAACGTTGGTTTGGTCATGTTAACTGCATGGATACTAGCAAGATTGCTATAAAATCCCTCAACTGGGAATTATCTGGATACAAGAGAAGACCAAGCAGACCTCTACAAAACTGGAAAGGAAATGTAACGAGACCTCAATCACCTGAATATCACTTGGGAGGAAACTGAAGAAGTAGCAGCTGATAGGACACAGTGGCGTCAACTTGTGGCCCAATGTATCATCAATGCATGGTGAACCAAAGACTGAAGACCAACGTGCTTCTGTGACTCTTTCATAGGTTGGTACTAGGCTATTAGCCCTAGGGCCTATACAAGCCTAGCCATAACAATTTCCTGGCTATTTCTTCCCACACTATTTACTTCCCTGGACCCCTTTCTAGCAGGGTGACTGACGTGTTCCCCGGGGTTAATTTCCTTTCTCCCATCCAATTGTCAAGGTTCCTTTAGTAGAGGGCCAAAGAGGTGCTCTGCTTGATATGTATGGGCAGTCTGTTCCAGAGTCTGGGGAGTCTCTGGGTCAGGAACCTATCCCTCCAGCATGTTTTGTTTATTGTGATAACAAGGTTTAGATCCCTAGAGTGTGTGGCTCTGAGGGATTGGGATTTCTTTAAGTGTAGCATGTCCAACAGCTCTGGGTTTGACATGGCCTTGTATGTTAAACACAGATCGCCTCTGAGTAGATAATAAGCGACAGAGTATATCTGGAGTTTTTTAAGGCAGTCAGCATAGGGCATCTGCTTTAGGCCTGTTATTATTTTAGTGAGGTATTTCTGTGGCCTTTCCAGTTGTTGCAGATGTCTTGAGAGGTACATACCACATGGGGCATTGTATTCTATAATGGGTCTAATGAGGGATGAGCACAGTGGGACAATGACCTCCTTTTTTCTGGATGAAAAGCCTTTAGTGATGAGGTGTGCCACATAGAAGGATTTCCTGACTGTTGTGGCGATGTGGTTATCTAAGGTGAGACCACTGTCCACCTGTGCCCCTAACTCTCTTATCACACTTTCAGTATTTAGTGTACTGCCACCTATCTGGTAATTCATGGGTACATTTTTTTTCCCAAAGGAGATAACTATACATTTCTTGGCATTGAGCTTGAGCCCATGGCCCTAGCACCAAGCATCTGTTTCTGTAAGGTCCTTTTGTAGAGCATCCACATCATTTGGGGATTCAATAATGGCTCCCAGTTTGCAGTCATCTGTGAACTTTGTTAGCCAGAGTCCCTTAGTGTTGGCCTGTACTTCAAAGAAGTAAATGCCAAACAAGAGAGGTCCCAGGACTGAACCCTGAGGTACTCCACTTGTCACTTGTCTGGAGCTGGATTTGAAGTCAGCTACTTTTAAAGTGTGGGTTCTGTCAGTAAGCCAGCTGGCAACCCATCGATTGACGTAGGGATTAATGCCCAGCTTAGTAAGTTAAGAAGTCAACTAAATTTAAGAAGCATGATCTACCTTTTATAAAAGTAACATTGTTGAGATCTAGGGAATGTACATTATCTGTGTCTCTAATGATAAGTTCTATGATGATACATTTCATCAATTTGCAAATGATGATGGTGGGGCTGATAGGAATGTAGTTGCCAGGGTCCTTTGAAGGAGAATAATAGAGTTGTTTGTGAGACTTCTAGAATATATCCAGAGGAGAAGATGAAGATGAATAATTTAAGGAGAAGTCCAAATGGAGTGTTTCACACTGACCAGGAAACAGCCTTCTATGTTGTCTGGACCCATAGGGCGACTTGTGTGGTCATTTATTTTAATCTGTTCAGAGAATATTTCCTAGTGTGGATTTTAACTGGTAAACACAAAGCTGGCAGAATGGAGAAGTCAGGGTTGAATTTATGTGTTTGGATATTAGCTATATCCACAGTAATTTAGTGGTTGATGCCATTAGAACTAAGCTCAGTGCAATGCTGGGGATTATCTCTGAGGTTCTTTATGCAGTTAAATAATGTCATATGAGTTCCTTCAGTGACTAACAACTTTTGTTCAAAATTACACTTGTCGACTTTGATCATACTTATCGGTTCCTTATCAATCATTCTGTAGATGATTTTAGTACTTTGAGATTGTGTTCTTTTAATTTAAGGCTATGATTTTTTTTTTCATTTTGTTGTTGTGTGTGTCTGGCTGAGTTCCACCAGTGTTTTTTTTTTCCCTAAACTCATTGTTCTATTTATGGAGAGTAGGAACATAAGCCTCTGTGGAATGGACTAAATGGGAGAAAAAAACTTTAGGCATATGTGACAGTACTTGACAGTGGGTCTTCACTGGATGGATGACTATTGAACTATCTCATGTAATTAGTAATTGTGAAGAGGTAGGTATTGTAGAAGTTTCTAAAGAGGATTGGGTTGAATGGTTGGATGGTGATGGTGATGTGGACCATATGGTGAGTTTTACAGTGAAGTGACCTGATTTGTGATAGCGATGAGTGTGCTTATATTGTAAATACTAAATAAATAAATACTGTATAGAAATATATAAATTAATAATGATAATATATATTATTTATTTTATTTATTTATTTCAGTTTGATTACCGGGGAAGTCCACTGGGCCAAGAAGTGCCCATTTTCAGTGGAGGCCCGGGGAGAAAAGCTCCACAAGCAATACAATGAAACATGGTTACATAAAGTTAATGGTATAATACAAGAGTAAGATTCATACAGTCAGGAAATACATTTACATAAAATGTGGATAATGAGCAAGCATAATAAAGCAATACAGTGCAGAGAAAAATAACGATAATACATAGATGTGCAAGCGTTTTTTTTTTTACAGACTGAAAAAAGTTGGTGATATATACATATAAAACATAATAAATACTTAAAAATAAATACGTAAATACTGTAATACGTTATTATGCACACAAATCCAAAATTATATATTTTTATAAACTTTCTCAAACAAATGTTCATATCTTGAAAACTATACCCTATACATATACTGGTAGAACATTTTTTGTTAACCAAAACATAAACTTTCACATGACAAGAAATGTTTATATAAATGCTTGTTTGCTGAGAAATTTGCAGAAATATGAAAACATATGTTTAATTTTATAATTGCCAATACAAATAACACTGGATATATTTCAAGATGTACAGCTTACATTGCAAATATCAACAACAGTTTTCTACAATGAAATCTAAGGTTTCACCTAATGCCATGCAACAGTTTGTAAGGCAATTGTTTTTTGATATATTAAGTAAATATGGGTCCATGTTTGGCTATCAAAAACAAAAAATTCAAACAGCTAAATATTGAACGTTAAATATCGAAAATGAAATTAGCGAACAACTACTTCTATGAAAATAAATTCATCGAATGACCATAGTTAGCCAATAACCAGGACATGATGTGACACATAAGGTAAGAGGAGGTAAACCTTTTAAATGTGCCCTATTCCCCACTGTAGTCTGATCTTGGAGTTCGTGTATATAGTTAACGGGAGTGGGGGGGGCATTGGTGGGTGTGGGCGACAAAGCCCCCCACTTTGGTTGATTGCATGTTTATGATGGCTGACTATGGCCATTCAATGAATTTATTTTCATTGAAGTAGCTGCTCGCTAATTTTACTTTTCAATGTTTCACATTCGGTGTTTAGCCATTTGCATTTTTTTTTTTTTGATGGTCAGATATAGACCCAGTAAATATTGCTTATTTTCATGATTGCTAACAAACAGCAATATTTCAAGTACTTTGTGATATAAACCACCATTGTTCTGTCTCCTACATTGGTGTGTCACACCATATACCTCAATTAAATGTAGGTTTCTCAGTTATGAAAATATAAACATACATTTCAAAATATGAATAATAAGTGGCAAAGATTAATGCCTGCAGGACATTCTGAACTAACAATCTTAGTATAATTTTGTTAATAACTCCTTGCCCTTTGCAATACTGTCTATTATTAGCTGGTAAGTCACTTACTTAAAGAAGCAAGACCCAAAAGAGTTCTGGACACTGTAAGGACATATGGATGTGAACCGGAAGTATACAAAAACATGCATTACAGGCTTGAGTAAGTTAAGATATGTGTTGTGATTTGTGGATGTCATATGCAGTTCTGTAATTGTTTAGGACTTGACATGATGTCTTTGTTTACAGCTACTAGAATATGAAGGAGCTCAGAGTCATTCTCTTGCTCAGTCTGGTTGTGAAAATGTTTCAGATACAGGCACACACCTAACAACCAGAATTACTACTACCAACACCTGAGGGCCTAAAGTAGTGGTAGGTAATAAGGAAGGGATGCAGTCACTGCACCGCAACCAGATATTAGTGAATACACAACCAACCATTTTTTTTCTAGAATTGGGAAGGACTCAGGGGAAGACATTTTCTTATTTTAGCTTTTGAAGTTGAGCAGCACTGAAATCCCAATGATCTGAATTTGGATTTACAAACTTGGATCATTAGAAGTCTAATATTGCCAAAAAGGTACTATGGGAATAGAAAATGTCTTAGCCAGTATACAAAAGCTCTGTAGAGATCTAGTGTAGGCCATTCCTGAAAAAAGGCACGTCTGTTATTCATTTCACATGTTGACATTCATTAACCCCTCCCCATAAAAGACCCGTAACTAAGCCAATTATTAGAGTTAATCAGCTTGCTTAAATTGTGGCATCGTACTCAGTGGATACTGTTCAAGACCAGAGCTGGGATTCAGAAAATGTTCCCTGTATTCACACAAAATGCAGCAGACAGAAGGTGCAGTTTATGAGAATGTTTTGGAAATGTGATTCAGAGGCATGTTTAGCTGAAATCAAAAGGATCTCATTATCCACGTATTTGCTTGTGTCTGAATCAGGTGTAATGACTACCAGTGCCAAGCAGCACTTTTCAGATGTATCTATTTATTTCATTTCCATAACTGGGTAATTGGACTCATTGACAGACCTTTTTCAAGTCCCACACACCATGGTGCAAGACAGAAACAGAAAATTATACATAGACCAAAGAATTCGCAGAGTTCTACATAGTACAGTAACAATGTAAGGACTATACATTTGTGTGTTGTTTGCAATTATAAATGCAAGTGATATTATTTACAGTATGTAAAATTAATGCAGGCATTCAAGCAGTAATCATTTGCTAAAAGTGTATCTTTACAAGAAAGATGATATTATCCACCATTATGGAAACAATAGCATTTTGTGTCCTTAAATGGTTTTTCTTTTAGTTTGTTTCTAAATAACTGTAATGTCTTTCCATCTCACTTGTGTAGGAAGCTGATTCCAAACATAGATAATGACCAACGTGTTCTTAGAAATGGGGTATCCACTCAACCTGCTTAATACCATATTGTCAGAGATTATCAAAGGGTGGGGGACTAAATATCACCCCTTCTAGGACTAGGTTGTGTGAGTAAGCTTAGGACAGTGGCTACTGAAAAAATAACTGCAAGTTTTATTAATTCTTTCATTATTAAATTCAATGGTTTTGTCTATGAAATAAAAAGCATAATGCAAAATAATTGGAATCTGTTTGAAATAGATCCCAACCTATACAGTTTGTTGGTGACAAACCCTTTTTTATTTATAAAACAGGTAAAAACTTAAAGTACCTGTTTCAGGAAGTACCAGGCTCACACATGAACACCTCTACAAGCACACATAAGTATGGACCCTAAAACCAATTCTCTTTCATTTTAGAGGAAGCCACCTGTTTGTGCAGCGACCAAGGAGTTAAATTGATAAAAGGGAACTGCTTCACAAAAGGAATAGTATATATTGCCATCTGCTCTAGTTGTAATAATTTCTATGTTGGAAAAACAAAAAGATGTTTTCATAAATGCATCTACAAGCACAATTAAGATATGTCTAAGAGAAATTCTAAAAGCTCCCTTTACAAACGCACACTGTCATGTATTAGTTGCAAAAAACTCCTCTTTGGTATTCTAGAGGTGGTCACTCAAAATGAAAGGGGAAGTGATTGGGAACCTTTGCTGGAGGTTAAGGTATTAATTTGGCAATTAAGTTTCAATGCCTGAAATCCCCTGGTCTGAACGATCACATTTCATTTTTACCTACTTTAAAGTTAAGAGCTAGGAAATTACAAATATTTTATTAGACATGTTATCATGTTAAATCTTATCTTATTAATTTTACTTAGTTTTAAGCCTGAAATATTTTGTAAATTTTTATATGTATTTTTAATGTGTACGTGTAACATTTATGCAGGCCGCCATGGTGGTGCAGCGGTTAGCGTTGCTGCCTCACATGAAGAGGTTCTCCGGTTCAATCCTCAGCTGGGGTGCCTTCTGTGCGGAGTCTGCATGTCCTTCCTGTGGTTGCCTGGGTTTCCTCCGGGTGCTCTGGTTTCCTCCCACATCCCAAAGACATGCTGTAGGTGGATTGGACACTCTAAAATGGCCCTAGGTGTGAGTGTGTGTGAGTGCCTTCTGTGAAAGGTTGGATGCCGGACTGGCAACTCGACACCGTAAAAACATCACTGCCAATCATGAGCGGACAGGTGATCCGCTGTGGCAACCCCTAACCAAGAAAAAGCCGAAAGAAGAAGAAGACATGTAACATTTATGCATTGTTCATTATTTTTTATTTCAGAGTTAAACTTAAAAGTTTGTTTCCATTCAGAATATCTGATTAAAATGTTAATAATGTCACATAATGCCTTTTTATGTCAAATGACATTCTTTCAATTATTTAAGTTGGTTGATTACTTTTATCATGGTTTTGATAAAGTCCTGATAGTTCTGAGTGGATAAAAGTGCTTAACCTCTTTGTTTGCTACACTCTTGTTCATTAAAGAATTATTCTGCAGCTATCTACTTAAGACTGGGAGATTTATTTTATATGGGAATTGGTTTACAGGATCAAACATATGTGAGCCTTTTTACTTTTTGATTCTTGGTTTTCCTTTGGCTGTGTGGACACACATTCTTATTTTCTGGTTCTTTGATTAATACAGTAGGCAAAATATTACAGCAGACATTTGGTAAAATAGGCACAGAAGCCACAACTCAGTAATCAAGGTGTTAAGAGAAGGCTCAGACATAACACTATTAAATACAGTACAAAAAAAGGAGATGCAATGCAGCAAAATATGTGTCAGACTTGACATTTAAGAAATATCATGCATGGTGGTCAGAGTGACCAGCTAGTTAAGAAATGACCCAGTAGGTACTGATGCAGCAAGGATACAGTGTAGCAGACCACAAAACAATCAGCCATGGTTGAGAAGAACACAGAGATGCAATGCTACCAAGTATTTAAAAAATGACACAGCAAAGAAATAATAGAGCAGTGCAACAAAATAATTAATTGTAGTTAAGAAGTATAGAGAGTGGCACTGCAATATTTTATTTTTAATTTTATTTATTTTGTTTTTGTTTACAGGATTTGTCGTACTGGGTTTAGTCAAAAAGCCGTTTTCAAACAGAGGTCCAGGAAGAAAATCTACAGATATTCAGTAACTCCCAATACAAGTAAATAATCTTCTTTTTCTTCGAAAAAACTTGTACAATATTGTTGAATTGTGTTAACATCTTTTGTTGTATAAATTCTTACTGTGATATAATTTCTTTCTTGAAAGATTGTAATTTTAATTGGAGCTTTTCTCCTCAGGTCTCCAGTGAAAATGGACCGTTGGCTCAGTTGGACCAACCCGGTTAACAAATGACAATAAAGTAAATATACATGAACAGACATGAAATAATAAAAAGCAGCAATTACACATACATTTGCTATTTAGATTACAGAGTTAACTACTATAGTATAAAAGTTATGCATTAATAGACATTGAACACTGAGCATTTGAAGACAGGTGTATTAGGATGTTTGTCAGATAGATAATGGGGAAAAATAGATAGAGAGATAGATAGATAGATAGATAGATAGATAGATAGATAGATAATGTCCTGGGAAAAATTACTTGTTTTGGGATTTTAACTTTCATTAATTTCATATTGAGAAAATAACATTCGGGATTTTGGTCTTTTGGGATTTGAAAGTGTAACCGATAATGAATAATGTGACTAGTGCTTAGAAATACAAATAAATGGTGGTGAAGGAAGGAATGAGGTAGGACAGAAAATGCTAATATTATAGTTAAGAGGTGAGGTGTAAAGCAGGTTCAGAGACCATTATATACATGTGGTTTGTATGTGTGTGTGTGTGTGTGTGTGTGTGTGTGTGTGTGTACATATATGTATTTCCCTCGCTTTTATATATATATATATATATATATATATATATATATATATATATATGATTTACATTAGAAGTATGGCGTTGGGGAGGAATGAGCAGTATTACAAAACTATGTATATGACTGGGAGATGCTAGTACAAGTATTCAATATTGCTGAATATTGCTTATGGGGAAAAAGATTGTCAATGAAGAGAACTGGTTTGAAGATAACAATGCCATATTGTAGATGTACATTAGCAGGTCTACTGATATGAGAGGTGAAATTTTAGTTGTGTTTTAAATGAGTTTGCATTCTGGATTCCAAGATGGCTGCCGACTAGTCTAGTCCTTACTCTCTGAGCTCCTCACAGCTATTTAACTTTTGTTTTTTTTACAACTATACATCAACCTTTTTCCTCAAATTTTTATACTAAAAGATTTTATAAATCTTTTTCTACGCATTTGGATTATTTTTTCTTCTGGAATTATTATCCTGGGATTTATTTTACCTCAGAACATTCTTGGTCTCTCTGCTGCTGGGACTCCTACTGCTCCAGTCTGTTCCTGGTTCCTGGTATCCTGTTGACTGCATTCCATTTCTGGGCATGGCTACAAAATCTGACTCCATGGAGACTCAGCCTACAAAGGCCAAATATACTTCAATGCTCTCTCCTGAAAAGATTCAGGTTCAAAAGACTGAAATCATCTAGACAACCTACAGAAACTATTAATGTAAGTAATAAAGATTTAAATGGCTCAAATTTCCTTTTAGAAGAACTAAAAATAGCATTAAAACCAATCCAAAGTGCTATACAAAACTTTTCAGAACAGTTTACAGACTTTAGTAAATCTTTAAAGCAAATAAACGATAGTATTGTTACTATTGAAAATAAAATCTTAGCTTTGGAGGTTAAAACAGACTTATTGGAAAGTGACTTTAAATCTAGAGATAAAACTGTTTCAGATTTACAAGCTAAAATATTGGATCTGGAAGCCAGGAGTCGAAGAAATAGCATCATTATTCGTGGTTTACCTGAATCTTATGACAATAAAACTTGTTATCTGTGACTAAAAATATCTTTGAAACACTGTTAAATTGTGAAGCTTCTTCAAAATCTATAATTGTAGAGAGAGCACACAGAGCACTGCGTACAAAGCAAGATTCTTCCACACCAAGGTTAATTTATACTAAGTTACTAAACTTTCAAGACACTTTCCAGATCCTAGAAACTGCTAAAACAAAGAAACAATTCATATGGAAGTCTCACAAACTATCATTTTCCCAAGATCTTCCTGCACAGATCAAATTAAATAGACAAAAAGTAGCCCCCTATTGTGCTGACTTGATAAAATGAGGGATTAGATTTCGAATGGCATATCCTAATACCTTGTCTTTCACAGCTAATGACAAAAGATTTGTATGTTCAGATCCTAAAGATGCAAAAGACATTTTTCTTAAAACATTTAAAAAGCTTCCTGACACTGTATCTTAATATTCTACTGTTAAAGAACTACAATAAGGTTTGATCTTTTCTTTTCTTTAATATGACAGTATTTGTGTTACATGATTTGTAATTCTGGTGTGACATAATTATATTACCTTAAGAACTTGTCATGTAATTTACACATGATGGATTTGGTGTGACAGTGTGCAGTGACAGGATATATGCTTGTTAGATTTGTGTGGATTAATAGAAGCATTTAAATTCCTGTATTTACTTTTTTCTCTTTCTCTCACATATGTTTGCTGTGTAAATAGATAATATGTTAATTTTACTACAAGCTTTGGAGTTACAGCCTTCTGTGTAAGCTAAATGATTTTTGGAGGGAAAAACATTCCATCTCAACATTCTATCAAGAAAATCTTCCCCTCAGCGTTCCAGCTGATGCTCTGCATGAACATGCGCACACTACAGTCTCTCTGAGATGGATGGTGATGTCATCATTTGTGAGGAAAGAAGGACAGTTTCAAATACATAAGTCTGCTTGTTTTCAACAAGTATTCAATAGCACTAACTTTTTAATAGATCTGGCTATTATTTAAAGTGTTTTCTCTTCATAAATGAAGGTTGCTTTTTAAATTTAAACAGATTCATGTCACATAATATATTCAGTGACTTTTAGTGTGTCTGCATGACTTCAAAGCAAGCTGCTACTTTCATAAAGCAGAGTGAAAATGTTTCTGGAAACAAATGAACAGGTTAGTTTTATATATTAAAATTCTAAAGGATGTGTAAAGAAATGAACATATTTTCCTATTCAGAATATTTTTTCATACAATATTTTATATTATACTGAAGTGTTTAATTTGACAAATGTTACAAAGTATACCTGTTCATATGAAAGTTTCATGTTCTTTCTATTCTCTGCTCTCTCTCTTCTCAGAGGCTGGATGTGATATTTATGATTAGTAGTTTATGTTTAAGAAAGCCTTTACTTATTTGAAAGGTTTGAAATAACTATCTTTAATATGATTAGCTGAATCTACATGTATATATTTAAGCCCTTAGATTTACTGCATTTAGCTTGCTTGTTTCTGTTTTAATTAGATTTTCAAAATGTTTACTTTAAAAGCCTTGTCTTTTCATGCTGTTTTGCTATGTTACATCTATAGCTTAGAAGAATAGTATGGCTATATAACCTAACAGAGTCATTAGTAAAATATTCAAAAGTAGATTTAAAATTATATGTATGCACATTGTTGTACAATCAGTCCAATATATATGATGCTGTTTAAGTTACTATTTAATAATATAATTATACTTTATTCATGTATATTAACTAGTGTTAAAACCTTACAGCTTATAATATTTCATTTTGAATAGTTCCTGTACTATTATTATCTAGTTAATAGATGCATCTCCAGACTGAATTGTTTTTCATTTTGAGATATGGTTGCTTGGTAGTTGTTTTTGCTTTATTTGAACTATAACTAAATACTCATTCTACAGGTATTAGTGCTTTTATCATACTAATGGTCATGTTGATTAATGAAATTATCACTAAAGTACTAAAGAAGGTTCAGTAGATAGTGCATGACTATTATCTTTAGTTCAGTAATGCTATGCTTATTTACTTATATTATAATGTTACCAGTTGGTTTTGTTATACTTATATATGTTATCTTACATATCTTTCAGTTTTAATTGTATTACTTCTTATGATAGAGTGTTCTAGTTAAGCAGAGTGTGATTTATTTATTATTTACTTGTTTCTCTTTCTCTTGAAATACTTGAGGAAATACATTTAATCACTATAAATTTCAATTTAAGGATAGGAGCTTTAGATTAGTATTAGAAGTAGGGATTAAGCATGTTGGACGTCTTGAAATTAGTTAATTTTGTATATATTTTTAGTAGTATTACTCGGACTTTATGTTATGTTAGGCTTCCTTTGAGTAATTTGTATTCTAACTTGAGGTTATTATTATCTATAATTACAATGTTTTTTCATGTTCTTCTGCTCTTCCTTTATCACAGGGGATTGGTGGGTAGGCACTAGGGTTAGGATAAAGGTTATTATTATACATTTCATGGTTCTTAAAAACTTTTTCTTTTCTTTCAACAAATATTATTTGATGACTTGCTTGAATACTTAAAGACTGTTTTTCTTTTATTTTTTCTTCTTCTTTTAATGTTGTGTTGGATTTGCACCTTGAGTTCACTTTTATAGCATCAATAATGATTATACTTGTAGAATATGCCTGTTGACATAATTTTAGATTCTTGGAATGTTAGAGGCATTCAAGATAAAGCGAAAAAGTCACTATTATTTCATATGATCTTTAAATCACAGGCTAACATTTGTTTTATTCAAGAGACCCATATTTCACGTATTGATTGGAATAAAGAGTTAAAAAAATGGATCAAAAAGATTATAGCTTCAGGTGACTCATCTAACTCCAGAGGTGTAGCTATAATCATTAAACAAAAATTCATTGGGAATATTATTGATGAGAAATTTGATGATGAGGGGAGGTGGTGCTTATTTACCGCTTCTATTGCTGGTTTGGACAAACCCTTATTAATTTTAAATCTATATGGCCCATGTAATTCACAACATTTGTTCATTTTAAAAATTTACAATATTCTTGCATCCTATAAGGATCATCATATTATAGTGGGTGGTGACTGGAATGCAGTTATAAACCCTGTAATTGATCGTTCCTGCTCCACTGTCACCTATAATCTTCAATCTACTCTGGCTATAAATGATTTGATTTGATGACAGAATATAATTTAATAGATCCCCTCCGCACTGTTAAAAATATAAACAAGAATGATATATATACTTATTATTCTAAGTGCTATCATTCGTGGTCCAGATTAGACTTCTTTCTAATTTCAGATTATATTTCAAAATATATTGTGGACTTTACTACAGAACCCAGATTCTTTTCGGATCACTCAAGAATTTCACTAAAATTGAACATAAAACCCAATATCAAAAATAAAACTATGTTTAATAAGTGGACCTTAAATAATAACTTATTGTCAAATGAAGATATTTGCAAACAAGCTTCAGAAATCCTAAATGAAATGGTGAATAGTCTTGAATCATCAGACATTCCTTATGACATACAATGGGCTGCATGTAAAGCAAGATTAAGAGGTTTATTTATTAGTAAAGCTGCTTTTTCAAAAACAATACTTTAAGAAAGAGGAATTCTTAAAATCAAGAATTTCTTCGTTGGAAAATCATCTTAGTCTGAACTATGATGCTACTTTAGAAAAACAAATTTTTGATTGTCAGAAAGATTTAATTCTGCTTCACCAAAATAACCTCTCCTTAGCTGAACAAAAGCTACTTGCTTCATATTCAGAATGGGCCCAGGTTCCATCTAAATTGTTAGCGAATTATTAAAGTTAACTTCAGAAATCCAAATATTACATCTTTATCTTATAATAACAGATTATATAATACTGATGAAGAGATTATTCAACTTTTCACCTCTCTTTACACTGAGTTATATTCAGGTTCTTCTAATTCTGTTAAAGATAATCACTCAAAACTCTTTTTAGACTCTTTGCAGTTCCCTAAACTTAATGATAATCAGCAAAAACTACTTTCTACCCCTATATCGGTACAAGAAATCTCGGATTCAATAGATAATCTTAAATTGGGTAAATCTCTGGGACCTGATGGTTTTACTCCAGAATTTTTCAAAACTTTCAAATTGGTAGTTCTTCCCTTTCTATTTAAAGTTTACAATCATACAAGAGTTAATATCTCTGATATTCATTGGAACACATCCAAAACCATTCTAATTCTAAAAAATAATAAAGATAAATCTGACCCAGTAAATTATAGACCCATTTCTTTAATTAACGTGGATATTAAGATTCTGTCATCTATTCTGGCTAACAGATTAAAACGGATTTTACCCTCAATTATCTCGTCAGATCAATCAGGTTTTATGTCTCAGAGACATGCTTGGGATAATACTCTATCTTTAGAGACTATACTTCATCTCATTAAGAAAAATCCAAACCCTATATATGCTTTGATTATAGATGCATCAAATGCCTTTGACAGAGTATGTTGGAACTTTCTATTTCAAACTATGTTATGTTTTAATATTCCCTTATTCTTTATACATTTTTTAAAAGTTTTATACAAAAATATGTTTACTAGACTATACATTAATGGTCAATTTTCTGCTCCGATAAAGATCACTAAAGGAACAAGACAGGGTTGTCCATTGTCCCCTTTTCTTTTCAACATTTACTTAGAACCTTTGCTATTGTTTATTACTCAAAATACCTTTCATAACATCCCTAGAATTCTTAATACTAATATTCATTTCTCTGCTTTTGCGGATGATTTAGTAATCTACTTTCAAACTCCATTATCTGATTACAGAAAAATAATGAATTCTATTGATTATTTTTCTTTGGTTTCCAACTATCTTTTAAATTCTACAAAACTCATATTTTTCCCTTAAATCATTTAGCACACAAATCTTTTTTGTTTCCAGACGATCATTTTCAGTTTACTTATAATATAAAATATTTAGGAATCAATTTAGAATACAATAATAAATCTTCCTTTCAAAATAATATTAATAAATTATGCAACTCTATATTGTCTGATATGGACAGATGGAAGCATCTAAACCTTTCATTTCTTTCAAGGGTGGCCATTATTAAAATGAATATTCTGCCTAAATTTCTTTACCAATTCTCATCATCTGATCAGATAATTTCAAAAATTTTTTTTGAGTCTGTAAATAAAGCTTTGGCAAAATTCATATGGTTCCCTAAATCTGTTAGAATTTCCTATTCTAGATTGGCATTTTCGAAGGACAAGGGAGGTTTGGGTTTACCTAATCTTTATCTCTATTATTTGATTGTCTCATCCAATAAACTTCTTACTATCTCTAAATTCAATAACACTTCTTATCCAAATCACTCTTTATGGATAAAATTATGGTATAATTATGTCATTTCTAATAATTTAAATCCTGAAGCTATTCCCTTTATCTCTCTGGATAGTTTATTTATTAAAAATATATCTACAGTATTTAAACAAAAGATTAGAGATTTCCAAACCTTACTCAAAATGTGTAAACTAGAAAAGATCTCGCACCATGTTCAGCCAATTCATCTAAACCCAAATATATTATTGGACAATAAACTTTTGAACTTAACAAACTATCCTTTAATTAAAAATCTAAAAGTAGGAGATGTTTTGAAATATCTTGACTTGCCTTTATCTGACTGGCATAAGTTATTGAAAGTAAACTGGAATTACTCACCAATTCTTACACAACTAAGAGCAATAATTAAAAACAAATTTGTATCTCTGGTCCCCATAGACTCACAATTGAAAAACCTTAACACAATTATCAAAATACTTTCATCATCTGATAAAATGCTCTCATATAAATTAATTAATTCTTTAATGATGGACCACAACTGTCTTTTATCTAATGTTTGGTTGAATTATAATTCCCAATTGTCAGAATCTCAGAAAGTCCTGGCTATTAGACACACTAAGGAATTTATCCCTTTTAAAAAATTAGCATACACACAATTAATGATTAATAATGATGCCTACTTTACCCCAATCAAATTAAACAAATTTAACCCAAATAAGTCCCCTTCATGTTCATGCTGTTCTCATCCCCAAGCAGACCTCCTTCATATTCTATGGTATTGTCATTTTTCTCACAGATTGTGGACATCTTTGAAAGTCAGACTGCAGAAAATGGGATATCAAAAATCCATGTTGACGTGGGAATTTGCTATTCTACATATTCCATTGATTCATCTTTCAAAAGTTGATATTCATGTTATCATTTTTATTTGCTCATTACTAAAACTTTATATAATACAAAATTGGATTGATCGTTCTAAATTAAAATGGGTTACTTTCCAGAAAATGGCTTTTAAATTTATTGATGCTCAAAGATACTTAGGTGGAAGTCCAAAAAAAAAAGCTATTAGAAAGGTTGTGTTAGAAAAGGTTCTAAACATATTAAATAGTTAATGTTAAATATATATTTTTTTTTTCCCTCTCAGGTTGCCTAACTTGTATATAGTGTACATATGGTGTATGTTTTATTTCTAAATAACTTATCAAAATCTCATGAAGGTTGTTATCACTAGATGAATTGTTATATGTTCATTTATGCCTTCTTGTTATGTATAATCTTTTAATTGTCTTGCTATTCATATAATTAATAAAAACATTTTTTTGAGTTTGCATTCTGAATGGATTTCAGTGGTAGTGGGATGTGGTTCCATAATTTAGCTACACTATTTGAATGTAGAGAATCACCTACAGTAACAGATGATGTTATTATAGTGATTAGTGACGTTCTCTAGATTGTAAAATTGTATTGAGGGAATAATGTTGTATTAAACTGTTATGGGCTAGGCAATTTTTCTTGCTTATGGAGAAGTTTGTGTATTATAGTTAGCTGATGAAGAACTAGGTGATATGGTAGTTATAACCATTTTAATTCTCTCAGGTCTAGGCAGTGATGTGAATTAGTGTTAAGAGTTTGCTGAAAATCTGGTTGTTTTATTATAGCATTGCTGAAGTGGGGCAGTTCTGAGAGCTGACGTTTAGTGAAGACTGGGGCAGCATGAAAACAGAGGCTATATGTCTTCTGGCTGTGTCATTGAGGTAGGTTTTACTCAGTATAATCTACCTAGGTTTTGATGATTTTTTTTAACCAGGTGTGATACACGATGGTCAAATTTCAGCTGGCCATCTGTGATAAGACCCAGTAATTTTATATGGTTTACTTGTTCTATCATGGGGGTATAAGCAGATACAAGTGAATAGTATTGTTTCGGTGATATGTTTTGGGTGAGGAACAGTAAAGGTAGCAATCCTTAATCCATCATCTCTGTCACCCATTTCACCTACAAACTGCAGGCACATTCCACCATACAGAGAGTTGTGTAGACAAGCACTAAAGTGAATTAGCCCAGAGAATAAGGTGATTGACATGTAGTGGCTGGCTAATGGAGATCGATACAGAATTAAGGCAGTTGGCAAAGCAAGTATCTGCTCCTGTGATATGGATTGTGGTACTGTGCTGTATACTCTGCAAACCAGCTGCAGTAAGTGTAGAACTTTCACGATGGTGTGGGATTGTTTTCCAAGTCAAAATCAGAAGCAAAAGTGTTCACAGCCCTGTGGTGCAGAGACATAAATCCCTAACTGCACTCTGCACCAGACAATTAAAATTAACACTGCTAAGTAACCAATAGTAATTCCCATTCAGAAACAAGAGCAGTAGCGTCTTCTGTCATTAGGGGTGCTGTGCTTTGATGTTTAACCTGTGTTTTACTCACTAAACTATGCATGAATTCATGTGTACTGCTTTTAATTTGCTAGTCTTTCCTCCTGTGTGGAACAATCTCAACTCCAGTATCAAGATCAAGATATGCAACATGTACTGCCAAAAGTGCTGCTATGACGTCTTTAAAGAACTTCACAAGATTCAGAAGGTACAGTCCTCTATTTCCAACCCAGCAAATGCAAATTGCCTGTTTAGTTTTTTGGGAAGCTTTATTATTATTTTGTCCTTGATAATACACAGAATACTCGTCCAACTGATGTGACACCCACACCCAGATTTTTTCTGAATTTATACTAGTAAAGCCTGACCACACAGATCAGTACAAAATTGTTCACATGGTTACGTTTTGTTTACTTATGTGCTACATATAGTTATTGTTTTGTAATTTTTATGTAGTATTTGACTTGCTTTGCAACATGCATTTAATCAAGATAACTGCAACACTAGTTTGTAAGATTTCATGATTGGCTTGTCTTAATTCAAATTAAGTACGAATCCTTCTTATGAATGTCACATATCATGTGAAAAAGGCTCACTGCACTGCAGAAATGTTAACACTGAAGATTTCTTCAGAGACATAAACCAGAGCAATTCATACTCTATGGTGTGCCTGTTCTGATATATAGGTACCAGGTTTAACATGGAAAGTCTTCTCATTAGGGAAGCTACCTGCAGATGCTGCAGCCCATAGGAGGAGATAGTGCATAACAGCCATGCAGTCTCCAATAGAAATAATGTGGGAGAATGATTCACAGACTCTCTTTGAGTTATCTTGGAAATGAGCAAGAAAATGTGTATCTCATCTTTTGATAGTGTACACTCACTTACTGCTATAGAATGATTCATGATCTGATGTTCAATTACAGGTAGGTACCAAAAAAACGTGTGTGTGTGTGTGTGTGTGTGTGTGTGTGTGTGTGTGTGTGTGTGTGTGTGTGTGTGTGTGTGTGTGTGTGTGTCTGTGTATGCATGTGTGCTCCTGTGTGTGTGTGTTTGTGAGTGTGGCAGCACATGCATTTTGTGTGTGCTTGTTGAAAGGTGCCATTGCAACCGAAATGCATGCACATGTAGGGGGAACTCTAGTGCAGTTAGCTCTGGATGTATTATTTGACATTGGGGAATTACCTGCTACTGAAGTATTTCTGAGACAGGCTTTTATCATGTGTCTCAACCAAAGATTCTCTTTGCTGCTATTGGCAATCCTGAGTTAGTCAATTAGTGCTGGTGGTGAGAATCTGTATGAATACATGGATTGTGTGATTTTTAGCCCAAAGTGAAAAATAATGGAAACAAAGATGCCTACAGTGTATTGGATACCATTGTGACAAACCAAAGTCATTCAGTAAAATCTTTCACCTTGCTTTACCATCTTGTATATGAAGGTAGGAAACAATAACAAAAAAAGCCAAAATGTACTGATAATATCATTCAAGACCATATCATGAAGAAATGGGGTTCCTTTTTGACAAGAAGACCCCTTCTGCCCTTTCACCTTTTTTATAATCTTGTAATGTGGGCTATAGTAATGTATAGCCTGTTTGTACAAAACATGATAGTGCTCAAAATGTGAAAATGCCACAGAAAAACAGGTCCTGTTTTGCAGACGTTATTAGTAACCAGGACCTCCAATAATGTTTAATAAGTTGCTATTATGATTACACTTCAGTTGTTTGTATCTTCTAGATTCCACAGATAAACTGCTCAGTTTCAGAAAGGTATTGAAATGATATATTTCTTTATATGTTCATACAGAAAATTAAAGAAAATTGTGGGAAGTTTGTATAAAAGTTGCTGAATATGCTCAGAACAGAATAAACTGTTTTTCTCCACTGATATAATGCACTATATACCTTTCCATCCTCATGAATGTCATTACATACACTTGACTGTGTCACTGTGAATATTTACTGAGATATCTTTTTTAGTTTTGCTAGAGGAAAATGACAATTAGACTTTTATGGCCAATTATTTCTGTGCCAAGTGGATGTTACAATGTACTAAACTCTGCATAGCAATTATGCATGCAGAAATGTTTTTGAGAAGCCAACAAATAGATTGAACACTAGTAAATGAGTTTTATACATGTTGAGTCCTATTCATAAATGTCATTCATAATAATTTAGGATTTTGGTGCACAATTTCTTTTCTGATTCATAAAATAATACTATGCAAAGGAACATGGTCACAGAAGTCCAGTTGCATGATCATACTCCACTGTATACCAACTTCCTATCTTCTACGTCAGTGAGTCCGTTCTCCTGAATTATGCACTATTCACTAAGGCAGCATGTTTTAATGGCATTAAACTTAAGAGACAAGAATGGCAAACTACATAATAGTACTGCATTCATCACCACAGTGATCACCCTCCTCTGCCAGTCTGTTGCTCTGCATACAGTATGCAGCAACATATAAGCACCCATAATAAAACAAAAAAAAATAACTTTTCATATAAGGAACTTCCTTAGCAGCAGCAGTGTCCCCTAAAGTACAAACGTATTATGAAATGTAAAGCCAACTATGAATTCAACAACTAATTCAAAAGGTAACCATAAGGCCTTCTTCAGCCACATTAGAAAGATTCAAAATAACCTGCAACTTTGTACTGAACTTATCTCAAATGGTGCCACCTTCTCTAACCCCAAAGACATTGCTAGTATGCTTACAGACAAATTCTGTTCCAATTTCACTCCACCCAGCCCTCCATTCCCCCTTACACTCCCCCTCCTGAGATCAATTTGAACCAAGTCCTTTTGGCACTTTGCCAAATCAAAAAAACATTACTTCCGCAGCTCCTGACATTATCTTTGGATATCTGCCGAGAAGTGCAAAGTCACAGTAAGTAAAACCTTTTCATCATCTCTTCGGTGTTAGCCTCTCCACTGGTAATGTCTTCAAGTCATGGAGAATGGCAGTTGTGGTATACTTGCATAAAGGCAGTCCCTCTACTGATCCTGGGAATTACAGGCCTATTAGTCTCACTAGTATTATTTCCAAGGCTTTGTAATATATTTTAGCTGAACAAAGAAAGACTGATATAGGTGAACTTACATCCCCGGATACATTTCAGTCTGACTTTGTAAAAGACAGATCGTTCTGCTCATTATCGTTGAGGTCGTTGAAAAGTTTACAGAGGCCATGGATAAGTGGCATACAGTCCACACTGCTTATCTAGACCTTGATAAGGCCATTGGCATGATCCTGTATGTGGGATTATTGACAAAGTATCCTAGCTCAACGTTAACCAGTATATACTTCTCTAGAATGGTAACTGGCTGTCTGGCACAAATAATAATCTTAAAGTTGGAGGGGGGATATTTGCTTTAGGCAGAAAAATGTCTGGAGTGGTATCCCACAAGGCTTTGACCTGATTCTGCTCCTTTTTAGTACATATTTCTGTGACATAAAAGCCTATATCATGGCTAACCAAGGTTTGTAATGATTGCAAACCAGAGGTTGTTTAAAATCTCATTCTGATACTCAAATTCTCCAGCATGGGCTGGACCAAAGAAATGTTTGGTGTATTAATCATGGGCTTACCCTTAACATAATGAAATGCAGCATAGTTTCCTTTGGTAAATCTAGCATAATGACTGGTTACCATATAGATAACATGCCACTTAAATCTGTCCCAGTCATCACTGATTTGGTACTTATGTTGATTATAGACTCTCCTCTGACCACCATGTCTATGTAATGGTTAGAAAATACTTCTACCTTGCACAACTTATCCTGTATAGCATCTCCTCAAAGTCCAATGAAGTTAAAATTGCACTTTAATCATCCCTTATTAGGCCCATCATTAAATATAACGCACTCTTTGGCATCTACCTCACCAAGCACCTAAACTAGCTTGAGAGATTTCAAAGTGTTCTCACCAAGAAGATCACAGATGTCAGTACCCTTAGTTCTGATAGACTAAACAGTCAGCTACTCTACTTGGTGTCATACAGACTGCGAAAGGATAATCCCTGCTTAGCATCCATATTATGAGTGACCCAGCACTCTTTGATCTCCTTTATCTAAATAGAACAAATGGTAAAGCAAGCACCTTTTCTAGAA
The DNA here is from genome assembly GCF_019279795.1 of Protopterus annectens. Classification (NCBI taxonomy): domain Eukaryota; kingdom Metazoa; phylum Chordata; order Ceratodontiformes; family Protopteridae; genus Protopterus; species Protopterus annectens. The sequence continues at coordinate 405,215,915 of NC_056728.1, forward strand.
ACCTAAACCTACACTACTGATTCAATGAAACCAGATGGCATGACAGATATCTAACCCAACGTATACCCAATTTTTGGAATAGGATGCCCGTACCTGTCAAACAGAGTATATTCCTAGCAAACTTTAAAACAATTCTGGATAACTGGATTGGTGATCACAAATTTTCATCAGAAATATGCAGAGAAAGTCTCCTTAATAGGGGGTCTGCTACTTCCCCACCAGTACTGGGTAATGTGACTGAGCTTTTTGATTGTTGCATTTCTCCATAAGCTTAGAAAGATCCTATAAACCTATGAACTAACCTGCTACCACATACACTAAGCTGTCCTGTTCCCTACTGTGTTGCTGACAAGCTCCAGCTAGCAGCACATCCCCTCAGTATTATATTATTATATGGATGACAGTGCTGCCAGTATGCATGACTACTATGAGTCATTTATGAATTCCAGTCATTAATGCGGACCATGCATAGCACTGCTGAGTAAGGTAGCTGCATCCTGCTTGGTAAGGCATGCTGTACATAATCACCTGCTTTATTCAGTGACACTGTGCAGTGTTGTCAGGCGAGCACTGCCTGTCCTTCCTGAATATATGAGTGCCTGTTACAGTACCATGCTCTTGTGTACCATTCAACAAAACAGGAATGGCACTGTCTATGCCCTACATCACACTGAACATGGCGTACAAGATGCATTTATATATGTGTGCCAGTATTTATGCATGCCAGAGTCTAACTTTACACATTGATGGCATTTTGTTATAAATAAGACTTAAATTAATTTTAATTAGCTTTTTATGGTAGAGATTAGAAGGTTTTTTTTTTCATTCACTTGCATAATACTAATTTAGTATATTTTATGTGCCCAGATACATTTACTTATATTAATATAAAGCCATTCCGCTTACATCCATCAAAGCTAAGAAAACCTAACAACTAATAGAACCATGTTTCCTGCCAACACAGTCAACAAACACCTCCTTTAGATCCATTTACTCTGCCTTCCCTGACTATTTTATTTTATTTTATATTTATTTATTTTATCTTTGTTGGTATTGTTGTTCCGTTTTTGGTCCCTTAGCTGCTCTCCATCAGCATTCATGCCCAGGGGCGGTAGTACTGGAGCTGCCCATGACCAAACAGTTTGACTTGCCTCCAGACTAGGGCAAAATACAGCTGAAGTTTTAGCCTCAGTAGCAGAAACATTACGCATTCCTCCTCCCCAACTTTATCTCATGTCATGCTGTGGAGCGTGAGGATTTTTTCCTAGGCATGACTTTTCCACCCATGTTGATGTTACTTCATAGGAGAGAGTGGAAAATATGGAGGAAGCTTAGATGTCTGCTCCACTTCAGGCTCATGGGGAGCTCATATCACCTCTATTTTTCTGCCTCCAGCTTTGTGGTCTTTATTTGAGCTGCAACTTTCATGAGAGTTTCACTAGACAGATACAAAACATGCTCCAGTGTCCCCAGGATAGGCATGCTTATTCCACCTGCCACTCCATCAATCACCCAAGCCACAGATTGTACTTAGGTCACTTGAAATTTAATCAGGGTTTTAAACTTCCACACTTCCAGCACAGTTATCATGACTGTTTTAGAAGCATGGGTTCATAGGTTTATAGCAGATTATTAGGCAAAAAGCTCAAGAGCCCTTACAAGCTTAGCCATTTTTACCCAGACTTTACCCAATTTTCTGTCTCTAGAGAAAAGACAACAAGGGTCAGCAAGTGTGGTTTTGACAATTTTTACAGGCTGCCTCTGTCTATAAGGAGCATGGGTGCCACCCCAGGGGTGAATTTGTGATTTCCCATCATGTAAAGAGACTAACACTAGCTTCCCTTTCCAAACATTGGTGACTGCTGAGTAGGCATGAACAAAATCAGACAGCAGTTGATTAATAATCTTTCAGTTATAGGGAGTGATCACAACTAGTGGAGGGAAATATCAACAGAACCCTGAAATAGAAATGGTTATCCAGATAGCCATCATGTAATGGATCATTTTTACTGCTTGGACAGAAACAGAACTGCCCTGGAGTCAACAAGCAATCAATTTATTAACAATGCAGTTTTCTGTGTTTCACCTGATGCTGTGTTACGTTCCCACGCTCACACAAGTACACCAGTGCTGTGAGAAGCGATGGAGAAAAGAGAATCTCTGTTGCTCTTTGCATTTTCTGAAGGATATGAATATCAAATCTTAACTCCTGTCATTATTTATTTCAACCACACTTCTAGCAAAACATCTAGGCATTCTGCAAAGATCCAGAGAGTTTAGAGGTACAAGTGAGAGATTCTGTAGAAATCTAAGGAAAATCAGATATGTTTCTGTTTCTTTACTTTTGCAGAAAAATACCTGATTTTTCTTGTATTTTGCTCTGCCACCTGTAGCATATTCCAAGTGGTACTTTAGTGGCCAGACGTTTTTCTGGTGGTATATTCTCGATTTTCAATCAGCACTCTGCTTGGCCTAACCAATAAAGTTTGGAATAACAGTGAACCATCACTGTATAATTATTAGAGTACACCTTGTCCATGTTTGCATTGGGAGCTATAGTACATACAGAAATGTCTATTTACATACCTTCTTGGTATACTTGAAAAGACTAAACAGGGATGTTATTTTAGACATACAATTATATTTTTTTTTATTAAAGATTCATCTCAGAAAAAGATACTGGCATGGGTTGCCAGGATGAGCTTCTGTGTAGGGCCCAATCAAGTGGTCTAAGGAAACTGGGTATTGAAATACTTTGGGGACCTTTATATATAAACACATAACTTTTCAAACAAGGAAAAAGTATTAGTTCTGACTTTAAGCATATATTTTGTCATTTCATATAACAACTGGGTGACTTAAGCACAAAGAAAGAAAAAGAAAAAAAAGCTAATATTTACTAAAACATAGCCTTGATGGCTCATTTAAACTGAGAGGTCCAAAGGCATTATTCCTAATTGTCTTCCTTTCATCTGGCCAATGTCTTGTGAAGCTGAGTAGAGCCTTAACCTCTGTGTGTGTGTGTGTGTGTGTGTGTGTGTGTGTGTGTGTGTGTGTGTGTGTGTGTGTGTGTGTGTGTGTGTGTGTGTAAATGTAATTGTTTGCCTGTCTTTGTCCATGTTTCAGTGGTGTGTCTGTGAAAATCTTTGTGCTTTTGTGTAAATGTTTGTGTGCCTTTGTTTCCACACAACCTTCTCCCAAAGACCACAATGGTCTGCACTGTCTACATAAACTTCTACTTTATAAACTGCCCTGATAAGAAGACATAGCAAGCAAAGGTACCAGTATCTGCCTGCCTTCTGATTTTTTATGCATATGTTGACTTAGGGAATACAGTTATAGAGAACTGACCTCCGGCCATCACCATTGGTCCCTGTTGTTCTGACTCACATTTCAGCCTACACTACTGGCAGATAGACCATACACACTTTTTCTCCATCACTGGCAGGTTCACCTGTGACCTGTTACTAAACCTATCTAACCACAGTTTGAGGCTTGGGATTCTTTACATCTGCTTTTTGCACTGAGTCTTCCTACGTGATATGGAAAGGCTATCTAATTACTTACAATGTCTGTTATGTAGGCACTCTGTGATATATCATTCTTATAGACTGGGTTATGAAAAAATATTCTATAAGATAAGAAAGGTTAAGATCACCTGAAATGTGAGCAACATTATAAAATGAATACTAGGAGCTGACAGCTCGAAGTTAAAGAAATGAAATCAACTTTTAACCAAAACTGACTATTTGAGAAAATGTAGGATATTGGCAGTTTAAATAGTACTTATCAGATACATTTGGTATAAAAAACATAATGACATAAAGCAGTGTAAGTCGACCAACAAGTAGCACACCAGCCTTTTAGTATGGAAGGCTGTGGGTTCTATTCCCCCACCAGGGCAATTAATTGCTGATACTGCACTGCAGCATAAGGGGGGAGTTTGCACTCCAGAATGTCTCATTCTTTGGATGAAACGCAAAACCGAAATCCAATCTGCTTGAATTGGTGGTAACTCAGGTGGATATGAACAATCCACCTGCAAATATTGCATGGTCAACAAAAGATAAATAAATAAAATACATGGTGCCTGTTGTTTACAAAAATCTGGATCAATAGTCTGTGAATTGTAATGAATAGAGGAAGCAGGCATGAAGGGAACGTCATCTGTGAAGCTCTGGACCCATTTCTAGTAAGAGCGTATGTGTAAAATGGTTTAGCATCAAGAGAATACACTCTGCATGCACACGGCAAGAATCAGAAATGTAGGCCATATTTCAGTTTTCTTCCCAGACATTGCCACACACATTTTAGCAGAGATACCCACACAGAAATGAATCTGTACCCTAACAAAACACATGAGGACTGGGAGTGTTGTATCATATTAATTAAGCTATCAAATGACTTAAGGAATTAACTATTAATGCAATTATTTCATTACACACAGTGGCTCAATGCAAAGATATGATGAGAACTGCACTTCCCTTTTTCATATTTAGCTGGAAATCATTTGTACTTTACACAAAGTCTTCTATAAGCTAGATATCATTTAGCAGAATCTTGTATATGTAAGGAAATGTGTGTATACCATTGCATGTATGGAAAGCTGTGTAACATTTTGTCATCACAAATTAAATTCCTCAACCGCAAGCACGCTTATTAAAAAGAGACATGAATTCAGATGTAAATTAATGTGAGAAATATGTGAAAAAGAGGCAGCAGGAATCCGTGGTTAAAAGAAATCATGTACACTGCATTAAAGGCAGCATCTAAGGGATTGCTGATTGGTCCCTTAGGTATACACAGGGTATCTCAGCATAGACAAGAGTACATTGTGTTACATAAAGGCAGAACTATCATTTTACAGGCCCTTTCAGTAGATACTAGTGTTCACGTGGTTTCTGTCTCCCATGGGATAAGTTATGTGTCCCAACAGAACCCATTATGCATTTATTCTGAAGATAGATATGTACAGCATGAATTGCTGTTCTAACAGGTAACTGATTATTTGCTTATTTAACAATGTTAGTGCAACTAAAATGAAAGATTTGCATCCCATGGGCCTTATGCCTGCTCTGCAGAGAAATATCAAAGACATTCAAATATGGTCATTAAGTAAGGTGGCCCAGTTTTTTTGTGCTACAGTGAATCATTCTGGTCCAGTTCCATTACCACAACCTTGCTTTGACTTTCCTAAAGAGAATAAGAAGAACATTTATGACATTCACCTGCTTTTTTCACTTCTACCGCCTGCACCAGTTTGCAGTCACTTCAGGAAAATTAGGTGAGTCTATTAAAAATGACCACAAGGGGCCAGAAACCTGAGGCTGGAAAAGTTCTGTACATTGTAGCTATAAGCTGAAGATTGAGGGATTCTCATATCCCTTTGATAATTTAGTCTTGGAATATTAGTTCATTCTTAGTTCTAACAGTTCAGTGTAGAACAGAGAAATGCAGAAATGATATAATAATATTCAGATAAAACATCACAGATCCATTCTGAAAAAAAAAATCTCCATTAGATTTATAACATCTCTTTGCTCCATATCCAAGGAGCGTCTGCTCATCTAAATGTTTAAAGCTAATTACATTTCCTATTCACAATAATAAGGTTATTAATACATTTCGCTATCATGGGATAAGAGGCACATTCGATTGAAATCTGACTTTTCATTTTGCAAGTTGTCTCCACAGCTTATGTCCAGCACAGTATTTTAAGAAAATATATGACTGCATATTCAACCTTTATAAGTTTTTTTTTTCTTATTTTATAATTATTTTAAAATCTGATATCTTCTCTTCTGAAAATGCAACAACATCTTCTTTTAACAGTAAATGTGCTGGCAGGGGTTTAAAAAAAACAATCATATTAAGAGTCATTTAATTTAAAAGGTAGTTTAATTAAAAAAACCTAGAAGATCATACAGATGGAGTATGTCATTTTGTTTATTTATGTATTTCTTTATTTATTTATCAGAAATCAGAAAGGAAATTACACATAGTACAATTACCTTACTCTGGAGTATTCCTGTATACATTGTCTTAAGTTAACATAATATACTTTTGGTGTTTTGAGTAGTTTTTTCAAAGGAAAGTGAAATTAGGTTTAACTTGCTATATTAACTGATGCTGTTGACTTGATGTTTCTGAATTATATAGTGTAGCCAAACTGCAGGAGTATTTCAATGATTCAAAGACAGGAGTTAGTAATAAAAGGGTCCCATTTGGCAAGCATCTGTAACTTGCCTCTTTAATATGCAGTTTGTATACATGAACTGTTGAGCCGCGGTGGTGCAGCGGTGGCATTGTCACCTCACAGCAAGAGGTTCTCCCATTCGATTCTCAGCTGGAGAGCCTTCTGTGTGGAGTCTGCATGTCCTCCCCGAGGTCGAGTGGCATTCAAAAGACGTGTGAATGAGCATGCCTTCGTTGAAGGTTGGATGTCGAGCTTGCACCTCAGCACCGTGAAAATCTACTGCCAATCATTAGTGGACCGGAGTTCCGCTGTGGTGAGCCCTAACCGGGAACAGCCGAAGGAACAACAACATACATGAACTGTTGATTTGCATTATATTGTATTGTGGAAGTACATGCTGGTTGCTGTCCTACAGATGCCAGTGCTACAGTCCTGCATCTTCACATGCAGCACTGACCATGTTTTAGGACTGCTGTAGTGTATTAGGTAAGCAAACATGAGTAAGTTATCGCAGTCAACCAGGGAGAGCAGTTTGTAAGGCTGATTAAAGAGGAGTATACTTGTCTATTGTACTATAACAGCAGCTCTAGAGCAGTTCATGCAGCCCTGTATCATACACCACAGTGTTATGTGAAAGGAGATTTAATGGTGCCTATAATGTTCTGGTCATTTTAACTCAAAAATAAACAAGTCACCAAAAGGCTGATTCCCTAGGGACAGAAAAAGCAGACCTCTACCAAGGAGGAGCAAAGTTCAATTTTGGGGGAAAATGTATTTTTTATTTTTTTTTTATTTTACATTTGTTAACCGGGCTAGTCTAACTGGATATATTTCCATTTTCAGTAGAGGCCCGGGGAGAAAAGCTCCATTGGCAACAAAATAATTGAAATATAACAATTAAAAATTACAAATTAAAAATCAATATTAATACATAGTAAATGAACTGATTTCAATAGAAGATTATTAAAAGACAGGAAGTAATAAGATTACTAAAAAATACAGTAGTATTAATAAAGTAAAGCAGGTATTTACAGTAGTCAGGTGACAAAATGTACAGGATAATTCAATATGTAGTCAGATACATGTAGACTATCAGTATATCAAACAGGGTAGAGACCTGCAGAGCATCAAGCAGGATAGATTATGCCAGTATGTTGAATTCTATTAAGCAGTAACAGTCCTACTTCAATGAAAGTGAAATAAGTAGAGGTTCAAAAGGAGAAATATCTGTAGTGAAGGAGAAGGTTAATCAGGGTTGCTGCAGGGGCATAACCAGTGTGTTTTCAGGTGTCTTTTGAGGTAAGTTAGTTCATTAGGCAGTAGGTTCCAGGTTTTTTAAACCTCTACTCCTAAAACCTTCCTATATCATTATTCTGTACCTCTCTTTATTCTTCTTACCTTCTTACCTTTTGAACACACCACTTATATACCAGAGCCAGAAAATAAAAATACACATATCTTCCACACACCTCTCTTCTTCCCTCTTTCTTTCCACATCCTCCCCCCTCTATCACCTTCCCAAATCATTCCATACTATCATCTTACCTACTTACCACCCTCTCTAAAAAAAAAAAAAAAACTAACCCTCTTAAAAGTAACCTCACACCACCTTATACTCCCACCCCTACAGACGGGTGATATTCACCCCAACCCAGGCCCATCAATCCCTCCCCCTTCCCCTTAAGGTTTCAACTCACTACTCAATAACTCATAGGTCATCTAACATACTAAGTGTAAATAAAGTGTAAATAACAAAGTACCCCCCCTATTACATCACTGTGACATTCATCACCCTCTGTGCATTCAGACCTTAAAGCTACCCACCAAAAGCCAGCCCATTATAGACACTGGAATATATAATAATATATATAGATACGTACCTACGCGAAAAGGTGGTGGTGTGGCTAAGTCTGGTGGTGATTTCTCTCATTTCACATCTCTCCCATCCCAGCCTAACCCAACCTCCTAGTGTTGAAGCCATCATCACTAAACTTCTAATCATCAGTAAAATGCTCAAAATATACATCATGTGTATGTACATACCTCGTATCCAGGCAACAAAAAAACAGAATCCAATCTTAGAGCTTCCTCAAACTTCCCTTCCACAAACTTCCCCAAGAAACTATAAAATTAGGGCATTATTATATACTGACTGGAATACTATTAGTAGCAACAATCCTCCTAAAATATACCACAACATAGTTTTACATACACCATTACATAAACTAGGTTTAATAAACCAAATAAGAAACAGAGTATCTTATATAGACTTATAATTAAAGTGAAAGATACTATTTACAAGAATGGAGGAACTATGCCCGATGACCTCAGACCACCCACCTAACCTATATCTCCACTATCTAAACTCCTCTAAACCTCTAAACTAAAAACCTCTCAAACAAAACCAAAATTTGTTTCAAAACTTGTTTCAAAAAATGTAACAAACCAAAACTTCTCTTCAATAAATCTTATCACTTTCTAAATTTTTTTTGTATTAATCCTTCTTTTCTATTACCTTACTTTCCATTTATTTCCCCATGGCTCTCTACATGCTATTAGAATGAAGTCTAATACAGCCCCATGGCCTCTAGAAACTAAAAGAAACTAAAACACAAAATTTCATCAAGCCGTCCTTTGGGACAATCATATCTCTTCTCTTTTTTGCCTGTTTCTTGGAGACCTAGCTGGTGACTTTTTTCCCACAGGGTTGGAAAACAGAGAAACTCCAGCCATATTGTAAGACTTGCTTATGCTAGCAAGAAGTTTACTGGAAGAGCGAAGAGAATTTAGATTTTTGTAGGGGATTATGAGATTGAAGAGTATAGGAGTGCTGTTAGGTTTATAAAATATCTTGTGGGCAATGGTGAGTTGGGAGAATTTCAGTTGGTTTTGAAATTCAAGCCAGCCTAGCTGCGTTAGATTCAGACAGTGGTGAGTTCTAAAAGGATTGCCGGTGGCAAATCTGGCGATGTTATTATAGGAATTAGCTGGTCTGATGAGATTATTTTTCTTTAGATTAGTGTATACTGGTGAAGCATACAGAAGAGTTGAAATTAAATGGGAGTGTGCAATCTTAGTTCTGGCTATTGGTGTTAGGAAAGGCTTAATTCTATATAAGCAGCCTATTTTTCTGTTGACAGTTTTTATGGTATTATTTATGTGGCTGTCAAATGTAAGGTTATTGTCAATAGTAATACCTAGCAATTTTGTGGTAGAATCAAAGAATATAACTGTGCCATTATTGGAGATGACGGAGAAATCTATGGGGGAGGATTTACTGGTGGGTGTGAAGAGAAGGAGTTTAGTTTTTTTAGCATTGAGCAGGAGGCAATGTTTTGTGAACCATGTTTCAACTATGCTGAAAACATTCTGAGTAAGTGAAAGTAGATCAGTTGGGGAGTTTGCTGAGCATACTAGTGTCGAATCATCTGCGTATTGAATGCAGGTGGCTTGTGGAATGGCTACATGGAGGTCGTTGATAAACAATGAGAAGAGAAGTGGACCTAGAATAGAGCCCTGAGGGACTCTGAGTGCGACTGGCAGGAGGGATGATATATTATTTTCCCAGAGAACTGCTTGTTGCCTATTGGTAAGGTAGGACTTGAACCATTTAACTGCCAGACAGTCAAGGGAAAGGGATTCAAGAATGTTGATAAGAAGGGCATGGTTAACCATGTCAAATGCTTTTGAGAGGTCAATAAAGAGTGCTGAAGAGAGGTTGTTTTTATTACGATTTCTATTGATGGCTTCTGTAAAGTATAGTAGGGCAGTTGTGGTGCTGTGGGATGGCCTAAAGCCATGCTAACAGTTTGCTATGATGTTATGTTGAGATAAATGGTTTAATAGTTGTTGGTGAATGCATTTTTCCATAATTTTTGCTAAGGGTGATAATAGAGCTATTGGCCGGTAGTTGGAATAATCAGTGGAGGTACCCCCTCTGTGTAGGGGGATAACATGGGAGATTTTCCAGATGTCTGGAACAATTCCTTCTTTAATGGTTCTATTTATGAGGATGGATATGGGATAAGACATTTCTTTGGCTGCTTTTTGCAGGTATTCAGATGGAAGTTGGTCAGCAGAAGGAGTACAAGGTTTAAGTTTTTGGATGAACTTATAGATGAGAGTGGTAGAGATGGGTTGCAGATGGAATGCTGGTAGAGTGCCAGATATAGTGGTGGGGAGGCTTGAGTTGTCAGGGACTAGTTGACTGGCTAGTGATTGTATGGTCTCTGTGAAAAAGGTATTGAAGGTATTGGCAGTTTGGTGAGGGTATTTTGTTCAGCCTGAGATGGGGAAGGTGTGTGAGAGTGACCTGGGTACAGGAGATTATTTATACTAGACCAGAACATTTGGGGATTGTTTTGGTGATTTTGCTGTAATGTACAGTAGTACTTCTTTTTGTCTGTAAGTATTGCTTTTTTTGTAATATTTCTTAAATGCTTAAATGTTTGTTCATCTGAGATATTTTTGTTAGCTCTCCATTTAACCCAGGACTTGTTCCTACGTAAAATTTTTTGTCTGGTTTCTTTAGAAAGCCAGGGGGTAGGCTTGGACTTCATTCTAATGGACCGTTTGGATGCGTGCTTATTGAGGATTGATAAGAATTTAGAGTTTAGGTATTTAACAGCTTCTTCAAGTGGTAGGGTTTTTAAAGGGTTCCAGTCACAGGCTCTAAGTTCATTTTGGAATAGTACTGGGTTAAAGTGTTTGTTGGTACGTGCAATCCTATATATGTGGGGGGGTTAGAGATATCATTTTTTTGCCTTAGGATGTAGGTCAAAGAATGATCGCTTACATCGTCTGGCAGAGTTCCTACCTTGTATGCTTGTTTCTGTTTATTTATAAGTATCCAGTCTAAGGTGCTCTCTTTCTTATTTGGTTTATTGATTCTAGTTGTGGAGGTAATAGTTTGACTGAAGCTGTGAAGGTTGATTTCGGAGGTAAGATTGTCAGCGTTAACAACTTTCCAGTCAGTATTAAAATCACCAAGTATTATTGTTTCTTGGGGGTAGGTTGAGGACACCCAGCTTAGAATATCCTCTATAGCATTGATATTATTACTGGGGGGTAGGTAGATACAGATGATATATAAAGATTTATTTTGGCTGATTTGTAATTTGGTGATAAGGACGTCTGCCTTACTATGCTGTGGTGGGTTGTATGGTAAAGTGGAGATTTGAAGTCCATCTTTGAATAGAACTGCTACTCCCCCACACTTGCTTTTTATTCGGTCTTGTCTTAATATATTATATCCTTGGGGAATGATTTCATTGCCTTTGGTGTCTGGTTTTAACCATGTTTCTGTCAGGCAGAAGATATGAAAGCAGTGAATATCTATAAGGGCATGGAGATGGGCTACTTTGTTTTTAATACTGCAGATATTTAGGTGTCCTATTACAAAAGAGTTAGGAAGTTTAGGTTGGGTTATTAGGGTAGCAGGATTTGTAGGGCCATGGTTAGGGTGGATGTCACCATCTTTTAAGGAGGGATTACTTAGTTTGATTGTGGAAGTATTTATAAAGTTGGTTAGATATTTTACTTTCTTTACAGTGGGTTTATTGTATTTAATGTGGGAGAATCTATGGTATTTAGGTAGTAGATAGGTGGGATCAAAAGTGATATTAGTTTGAATATTAGGGAGTATGGGAGTATGTATAGCTGTTTGTTTTGGAGAGTAATTAAAATGGTAATAATACAATTTTTACCAAAGGAGGTGATGAGGTAGGTGGAGGTGAGAGCAATTGAAATTAAAGCTAAGAGTATTGGTTTGGTCATTTTAGTTTTTACTACTAAAGGCATCTTGTAGTGATATGTATAAGAAGTTCTAGGAGTTAAGTCTACAATTAAAAAAGGTGGTATTGGATAAGAAGAGTGTTTAGAGAAAGGAATTAAAACTTGTTAGTTGAAAAGGAAGGGGATAAGGTAAAATACTCTAAGTATTGGGTTATAGTCACAGGTAGTAAAAAGATGTAGGGGTGTGGTTGCATTTGTGAGAAGGAAAGGAGGAAGGGATTGATTGATTGGGAGAGAGGGTGTGGTTTAAGAGGTATAAGTGTAGGACCACTGGGGGTGGGTGGGAATTGGGGGTAGGGTAGGGGAGCGGAGTGAGCCTGCAGGGTGAACGGAGCGGGTCACAGTTGAGAGAGGCTGGGGGGCAATCAGTTATACAGTGAGACTGTGTTCTACAAGCTTTGAGTAGGTAAGAGGCACTTTCTTTATTTATTTAACATAAGACATAAGGGGGTGAGCTTTTAGTATAGATTTGAAGGGGAAGATGTAAAATTATAGAGTTCTATAGCAGGAAACTAAGGTTATTTAGACAGTCAGTTAAGTAGTTCTATAATTGGGGTAGTAAGTGAAAATAGGATAAGTTGTCTGGTTTATTTAAATTTAAGGCTAACAAGGTTAAATTCCTTTCTACAATCCTTAAGGGGTGGGGGGTAGTTACCTGTAGTAAGAGTACTAACAGGGTAACTAAGAGAAACTAGTACGCAGGGCTAGAGGAGTTTGGCTGGCAGTAAGAAACAGCTTTACATGCCTTGAGTTCTGCTGCCCTCTAGTGGTATATATAGGAAATTACATGAGATTCACTAGTAAAGGAGCTAAAGGGAGGGAAAAAAAAGTAGTATATTAATAGCTTAATATATGGCCTATGGGGTAGGTCCATGGGTGTGCTAGCCCTTACAATTTGTACAACTTTAAAGCACTCACAAATTAGTAAAATACCTAAAAATAACTGTAGGTTGTTGAGCAAGGAGAGACTAGGTAGTTCACGTAGGGTTTGCAGGTTGGGTATTCCCTCGAGTTCAGATAGGATTTCTTAGCCTTGCTAGGTTGTTGAAAAGGGGCAGCCTGTAACTCAAGCACAAGGCTGAAAAGCTGAAAAAGAGACAGAAAAAGTAAGATTATAAGAAGGTAATTAGGTTAAAGTCTAAGCAGAGGTGGGAGGTGAAATGGTAAGGAAGGAGTGCAGGTCAGTAATGAGTGGAGGGTAAGACATAGTACAGTGAAAATGCAGATAGACAGCAATAGATACCTAAACATCTGATTGTGTGGCACATCGGGAAAAAGAAGAAATAATTATGGTCACATTCAAGTCAATCCTAATTCCTATGAAAGGATTAGTTAAAGGTAAAAAAAATGAAGCCAGTAGGTTTACAGTTTGTACAGCCTTCATATACATGAAATAAATATTAAATTCAGTAGTACATTTTCTTTGGACTACTGCTTATTCAGCCCAGACATTAACGTAAAATCTTTTCACAAACAGTTAAATAGAGTAGTTAGCCATCACTACAGGGAAAGCATATGAGGGTTTATATCTAGGTAATTTGTATAGGCTAGCACAGCAATAATGTAATCAAGTACATTTAACAACAGACAATAAAATTAGATGATACATGTGCTAAAGCAGCAGTATTTTCCCAAATGCATTTCACATAACATAGACCATGAAGCGTTATTTAGAACACAGCTGCCAGTTTAAAATGCATGACCAATTGCAGCAAGCAGGTCAAATAATACTAGCCAGATTGGGAAAGACAAAGCCTCAAGTATGTGTCTAAAAAAATATCCAAAGTTGAAATTAGGTGAAAGAGTACAGCACTCAGATCTTGAGCACTATAAAGTAGGCTAAAAGCAGTAAAAAACCTTTCCGGTTAGAAGGTAGAGTAGCTTCAGATGGAACCCCCCCCCCCTGTAACGTTCATTTCTGTAATTATAGTAATATCCTTATGTCAAAGGATTATTTTGGGTCATATAAGGGTTTGATTCTAAGCTGATGAATGCTAAAACCTCCTCTATTAAACTGCTTTATACATCGTGTGTGTGTGTGTGTGTGTGTGTGTGTGTGTGTGTGTGTGTGTGTGTGTGTGTGTGTGTGTGTGTGTTTTTTGTTTCAGTGTGCGTGTGTGTGCGTGCGCGTGCGCATGTGTTTGTATAACAAAGAATCGTGCTTTTTCTAAGCAAAACTTAAAATAGCTTTTTGAAATTTAAAATAATGCACTGTCAATATCATAAGCAAAAGTAAAAATATCTAACTGCTTATACTTCAGTTTATGGCAGCTATCTGCTTCCAAAAACAAACAAAAAAGCCTTTGAAATATTGTCTCCCCTTAAAAAATCAAATGTACAACCTCTTTTGTAAGCATCAATAAAACAAACAAGATAACACCTATGCAGTTACTTAGAGGAAAGGGATATGTAGTAAATCTATGGCACTGGTTTGTTGTCTTTATCTTTCTGATTGCCTAAATTGGCACTTTACTATACTTCAGTTCTACTTACAGCCTAACCACTAAATGTCCCTCTGTCTCTGCATTTGTGTAGATGAACATCTCTCTCCATTATGTTTCATTTAGTCCTTTCATCTCAGCAGTCTGTGTATTTATATTCTGTTATGGATTAGTGTCCCTCTGGTGGTCTGCCTTCTGCACACTGTATGCCAGGAGGGCATTAACACCCCCATGATCCAGAGCAGGATAATTATTAGAAAATGAATTAACATTTTCTCTGTCTTGCAACTTGAAGAAAAGCAGATCGAGTTGCTATGTTGTATTGGTTGTGTCTTCTAGAGATCTAGCATTTCTTCAGATACAGTGACGTATGTGACGGATTGATGTTTTTTGGTGTTGTATGATAGATATTATTTAACATGCTTAGTGCATTAAAACATACATGTAACAATATTTCAGTGACCATTATCTGGTGTGCAGATAGGAAAAAATGCTAATCTCATCCTCCCTTCAGATTAATCAGATATGCAGATAGCAGTGAGGATTTAGGTGTTGAGCTGTTATATGCCAGTTTCTGTACCCGAGATGCAGGGTTTGATTCTTTTCACCCTCATTTGCCTCCTGTCTGAGCAAGTCAATTATCCGTAACGTTCTCCTAAGTTGTGTCTGAAAACAGCTTCCCGTGTCCATTGGGCTTGCCCAATTAGCAAAAAAGTATACCTAGGTGGAAATCTATTTCCAGACATTCTAGTTAAATGTTAAAAGCACATAACTGTAACTAAATTCAGTGTTTGACTGTTAAAGTTGAAGATGAGCATAATTCAGCATTAAAAGTACATGTTTTAAGCAGTCAGCTAAGGATATTATATGTGTTATGATATATTTTTTGAGAAAAATTAGGTGCAATTGTATAATTTAAAATTTCACATTTTTTTTTCACTTAAATGTTTTTCTGCTAAAGTTTGTTAGTGGACTCAGCAATATTAGAAAAATGACAACATCTTTAAAAACAATTAAAAAGTTTATAAAATGGCTTGATCCATGCCCAGCTTAAACATCATCTCATACCCAAATCAATTTTAAATTGCTTTCCCCTCTAGAAACATCACATAATCCCCCACTCTCCCTTTCATCAGTCAGTCACCTTTTTTTCCTCACATTATTTCCCTACACTAATATGTGACATTTCTTCCACATTGTATTCATTGTATTTAGTTGACTTCTGTGCGCCTTACATTACCTTTGCTATCTTTCTTACTTTGTGCTCTATTCATTCATTACTTCACTCTCTTCTTTATTCTTCTTCCCTCCTCACTCTGACCACACTTTCCTATTTTACCTTATACTGTGCACTTTATTATTATTACTGTTACTGATTCATTGCTATCTTCACATGGTTTACTATGGTACTGCCGAAGTGGGTTTGGTCGAACCCACTTAGTCGAAGTCCGGAGGCTGAACAGTGACAATGTCGAACCCGACATTGTCAAAGTACGAATCTCACCCCTATCTCGACCCATGTTAAAGCCCATATCGAGGTCAAAGACGAGTCGTATTTCAACGTCAGAATTCGATATTGTCATTTTTGCAGACATGGGTCGATGATCCCATCATTCGATGGGGTCTGGTTCAACCATACTGTAGTAAACCTCTTCACATAACATTTTGTTTGTATTCATAATTCTTTTTTTTCAAACACCTTTATTAAATTATTACTTGTGACATAGGCAAACTTACATTCACATAAAAGTAATCAAACTATATTAATATAACAAACATTATACTTCACATATATTGCTATATATCATATAACCTAAGCAATATTACATAAATTAATCAATTTCTGCTTTTTTTTTTAAACAAGACACATCTTTATTAAATCATCACTTCCTACAAAGGCAATCATACATGAAAACAAACCACACTGACACAATGCTAGTCACAAGCATTTTACATCACAGTCTCTACTGACACACTCCCAGTTGCAAACATTATATATCATAGATGATTCATAGATTAGGATTAAGCTAATTGCCTTTATGAGCCATTTTAAGCTTAGCTAATTATCCCTTGTGAGATTCAAACCCTGCATCTTGTGTTTGTAAGGTAAACACCTTAACCATTAGGCCACCCTCCCAACCACTTATAATCTACCCAATTTTTTTCACTCAAACATTACATTGCGCATTTAAGTCCTGCTGCCTTTTAAACTTCATTCACCCTTTATGTATTCTTCCCACAATTCCCATTTTTTCCTATGTAGTTTGCTCCTACCTCTTTGTAAAGATCTTAAATCCAGTTGTTTTATCTCTGTTACTATATTCACTACTTCCAGTAGAACTGGTTTAGATTTTGATTTCCATTTTCTAGTAATTGCTTTTTTGGCAGCCACCATTATTAGACACAGCAAGGCCTTACCATGTCTAGGAAATTTAGATTCTGTATCATAGCTCAGAAAAATCATCTCCCTTGTCAGGCCACTCTTCCCACCCAGCATCTCTGACAGTGTATCACGTAGGGAATCCTTAAAGTCTACCACTTCACTGCAAACCCAGAAAATATGTTCCCAATTACCTCTTTCTTCCCCATCAACCCTCCAACATTTGCTGTCTGTCTGAGGAAAAGCTCTCTGGAGTCTACTTGGGGTATAAAAATATCTATGTAAACATTTTCAGGCAAAAATCCTAAATCTTCTAGATTTTATTGCATATTTGGGAGACATACATATATCCTGCCATTGTTTTTTTGTGAATTACTTATGCAATCTCTTTTCCCAATCCTTTATAACCTCCTAGAATTGATTCTTATAATTATCATGCAATATTTTATATGCTATACTAATTATTCTTTTTTTAATGGCAGCTTCTGTTTTAACTTTCTTGTCCACTGATATTTATATTTGTCTGGGCTGGGACTGAAATAGAGTTAATAAAATTTCTCCACATGACTCAGCAGTTGGTGTGATTTACTGTTGAGTCTGAAATATGTCCATTTGGATTAGTGCTCTAATCTGGTCACTACATTGAATAATTAAATATATAAATAATTAATTTAATAAATAAGGAGTATTCTAAGATGGTTCTGATAAAGGCTTAACTGGGATGATATGCAGGCATTTTCCTTTTATGAAACTTCTGTAGATTGTTCTAAAGCAACATTAGTCTTGAACAAGGCTTGTTAAGGGCATTCAAGTAATAGGACTTGAGGAAAAGAAACTAACATGGCTTTCAGTGATATTTGTCTGATACAGGCTTGATGACTAACAGGGAAGCCATTTTAGTAGAAAGCAATCAACACATGCAATGCTGAATGGAATTGTTGACTCTGGGTATATACAGACATAACAATAACTATCATAATTGGTGCCCTGGGCATTCCCCAGACTGGAGTCTTTTCAAACTAAATCTGTGAAGCAAAGTTAAGGAACAAAATTAAAAACAACAAAAAGAGTCGCTCTTCTTTCAGTATTAAAGCATTCATTTAAACAGCAGCACAACCGCTACTTTTTCAAAACATGAATAGAATGCTGACTTGTGTTTCACACTAAAGATCAAGCACCCTTACAGCATACACCTGAAGAAACTACCCCCTTTCCCTGTCCTACCTACAGTTCTGAGAAGTGAGGGCAATTAGAAACATGTTGCAGGGTCAGTTAATCACATTTGCTCAGAAGGAGGAATGTGTAGCATTTGCTGCACATATCTATGAAATTGATTAAATTACACAACAAATTAAACTATAAAAACAAAAAAGAAGGAGCTTGAGCTGCAAACACTGATTTATTGAAACTGTTAAGTGCTTTCATCTAAAGGAATATCAAGACTTCATCAGAACAAAAAAACCTCTGACGAATGTAATTGAAAAACAATTAATACAAAGAGTAAGCTGTAAAAGCACCTAATAAAAAAGTCCTCAAAACAAAATAAAAGATGCAAATAATGTAAATAATGCACTGAATTACTAACAAAGTAATATATTATAACACTCATAAAAGTCTAAATACTAAATACTAAAAAATGCAAAATAAAAACCCTCGTACATGTAAGACAAATTCAGCCTTCAGTTTTAAAACACTGCTAATGGAGACTGTCTCATTAATTCTGGGGAACACGGTGACATTACATCTCAACTGCCATTTTAACTCCTTAAATTCAAGGCAAAGATCTATAGGTCCTCCTCTAACACCTAGGTCAACTTGGTCTATAGCTATAAATTTGAAATCATGGCTGGGGTAATTCTTAATATGTTTAGCCAGGGCATTTGTTTCCATTCCCCTCTGAAGATCATACACAAGTCGATAAATTCTATTTTTAAACTTTTTTACTGTTTTTCCAATATAAAAACAATCACAACCCTGGCATTTGGCCACATAGACCACCCCCTTACTGATACAGTAATATTTGTGGATTAAAGTTATAAAACCATAATTTGGAACCAAAATACCTGGGCCTTCAAAAATGTACCTACATTGTGTGCAATTCACACATTTAATTATGCCCACTTTCTGATTATCACTTGGGGTCCTCCCCAACATCATCTTAAAACAAAGGTATTTTTTATATACCACCACGGGTTATGCTCCTACCTTATTGAGAAAGTTCTGGTCAGTCCCAAAAATGTTCTAGTTCTTTTGGATAATATTTCCAATTCCTTCAAAATGAATGTTGTGTGGCATTACAAGGGCTTTGTAAAAATTTGGTGATACATCCAAAGTAATAGGTTCACCAGTTCTTCTATTTAACTCGCCCCCTACACTAGCGCCCAATAAAGGAAAAAAATGATCCAGTCGGCTGTTTGTTTTAGCTTTCTTAAAGATAGGGTCCAAAAAACTGCAGGCGCAGACTCTTTCTGTAAGTATGCCCCAACAGGTCACACATTCTTCCTCAAATGTATTTATTTTCATCACTAATCATACAGGCTAATCTAACACATTGCCCCTTAACAAGGGATGTTTTTTGATGTACAGAATGACAACTTTGGAAATGGAGAAAATAGTTGGAATAGGTAGGTTTCCTATATAAACTAGATTCAAATTTCCCCTCAGTTCTATCTTTGTAAAGGGAGACATCTAAATAATGGGCTCTGTCTTCGTTAACATCCACAGTGAACTTCAAAAAAGAAGTACTTGAGTTAAAGTGATGAAATAATTGATCTAATCTTTCTCTTGTTCCATTTCAAAAAATAATAATGTCATCCAGAAAGCGCCCATAAAATGACCAGTTGTCCAAAAACTCACAGGGGAACCCCACATTATTTTCCCATTCTGTTAGAATATGTTTGCGAACACTGGGGCACAGGCAGCCACCATTGCTATGCCTTTTTTCTGCCTGAACAGCTGATTCTCAAATGTAATAAAATTAGTCTCCAATACATCTTCCATCAGAATTCTAAACATCAATACTCTACTATGATCAAGACCAGAATGAGCACATAAAAAGTCATACAACAAATTCAGGCCTTTGTCATGGGGAATTACTGAAAATGGGTCTTGAATATATATAGTAATGAAAAACAAGTCATCTGAATAACACTCATTTGAGACTTTGGATAAGAAATCCCTGGAGTCCTTGAACAAATGTCTAAACTTGCCAAGGACCCCTTTGATATGATAGTCAATTAACATGGCTAAAGGGAAGGTTTTGGATGCTTTGGCATCCACTATAGGTCTCATGGGGGGGGTCTACAACACTTTTGTGGATTTTGGGGATGCCAAATATGGTGGGGATTCTAGGTATTGCAGTTTCCCAAAACTCAAATTCAGTTTATTAATCTGGTCATTATAAAACAGATCTTCTGTAATGATGTCCACCCTTCTATAAGCAATGTTCATTTCATTGACAGAAACTTCTTCATAAGTATCAGTATATAGAAGGGCCAACATCTTGCTAATGTAATTAGTAGTATCCATGATAACAAGCCCCCCCCACCCTTGTCTAATATCATAACCCTAATACAGTTGTTGTTCACAATCTGCTTTAGCAGCCCCTTCTCCTCCTCCTAACTCAAATTTGGTTGATAATATCTCTTAAATTAAATATATTTCCAAATCTCATTTTCACAAATTTTTTCAAATAAATGTAAAATTGGGTGAAGGAGTGGATTGAATTTGCTCGGTCTCTTGCAGCTATTGGGAGTGTTGGTGGAGGCATTCATGTCTTCAAAATAAAACCCCAGATTGAGTTTCCTTACATACAATTTTAGGCTTAACAATGTCTAGTCAATTTTAGCTGGCTGGGCAGAGACAAATGCTAGCACCTTCTCAAATAAATTAGCCCAGCTGACTCCAATATCCCATTCACTCAGATTGTAAACTTTAAAATCACTGGACCTGTTGCAAATAATTTTACATGTATTGTTCTCCAGATTGCCTACCACCTCCTCCTTCTCATTCCATCCCTCTCCCACCCTTGCATTGTTCTCCAGCTCATAGAATAGTTGTCCACCATAACAGTCAAATCTTGGAGTTGTTGTTGTTGCCTCTGATTCAGTAGTCTTTCTGACCTCCTCAGAGGCTCCCAGTCTAAAGGGAGATTCCCATTCCTTTCTTGAGATTCATTACTGAATTGGGGAACCTCCCCATCAGTCAATATCTCTGTATTAGTATAATTGTTATTCCTCCTACTGACCGATGGTAAAGGGTAAGTCTTCCCAATTTCATACTCAAGTTTGTCCCTCACCAATTTCTTGGCTTTTCTGTTTTTTAAATTGTCTGTACTTTTATCAATCTGAATAAATAAAGCTGTATATTCATTGATTTTTGTTTCCAATAACAAGTCAGATGTAATAATACTGTTCAAAGAATTGATGTTGTCATTCAACTCACTGATTTTCTGCTCGTTGTCTCGAACTACCACCTCTAATATTTCACATCCATGTCTGTTAAACAAACCAAGCAGTTCATGGGGCAATTCCAATTCAGCCACTAACCCTGTGGGAAATTTCCAACTCCGTAGCCCCTTTGAAATGTACTCCCATCTTAGACATTCATGGAGGTAATAGTTTTCAAGCTGGAGTTTTCAGAACTTAAAAATGTGCTCCTCCAGCCTTTTCAGTTATTGAGCCACTGTCCGGTGATTGACATTCTGGGTCCCTCCTTCAAACTGTACCTCATTTCCTTGTTGAAGCCAATCACAGAATGAAAAAGCATTGTTTTGATCTGCCCCTTTTTCAATGCATCTGGCAAAAGAGTTTTTGGATTGAAACAAATGTCCTGTAGCTTCATCAAAAGTACTATTAGATTATGACTCATGCACTCTCTGAGCAGGAGTGACTTCCACCCCCAAACTCTCCAGAGTTAACAAAGAAGTCATAGGCAAGCCAACACCATTAATCGGTAGCCCTTTCATATTACAAATGACTGTGAGTTGTTGAGTAAGACCCTGAATCAGCACAGTTAAATTCCCAATAAAAGCTGGCTGCTAAATCCAGGCTCATGCTAGGAGTCAGGTGATCAGGGCTGGCATCCTTCTCCATAAGACAAACTGATTAAATTACACAAAAAATTAAACTACAAAAACAAAAAAGAAGGATCCTGAGCTGCAAACACCAATTTAGTGAAACTGTTAATTGCTTTCATCTAAAGGTATATCAAGACTTCATCAGAACAAACAAACTCTCTGTTCCACCCATTTATATACAAATGTCATTGCTCACATGACCAACATAATTGAAAAACAATTAATACAAAGAGTAAGCTGTAAAAGCATCTAATACAAAAAGTCAATACAATGAAATAACAGATATAAATACTGTAAATAATGCACCAAATTTCTAACAAAGTAATATAACAAACATCTGTATTCTAGATCAATATTGATGCAAGATCTATAGTGATGAAAATAAGTTTGAGGAAGAATGTGTGACCCTTTGAGGCATGCTTACAAAAAGACGATACCCCTGCACTTTTTTGGACCCTATCTTTGAGGAAGCTAAAACAAAAAGGCAACAGGGTCATTGTTTTTCCTTTATTGGACACTAGTATTGGGGGTGAGTTAAATACAAGGACTGGTGAACATATTACTTTGGATGTAACACCAAATTTTCACAAAGCCCTTGTAACATTCATTTAGAAGGAATTAGAAATATTATCCAAAAGAACTTGAATATTTTTGGGAGTGACCAGAACTTTCCCAATAAGGTAGGGACATAACTTGTGGTGGCATATAAAAAAGGACCTTTGCTTTAAGATTATGTTGGAGAGGACCCCAAGTGATAATCAGAATGTAGGCATGATTAAATGTGCGCATTTCACACAATATAGGTACATTTTTGAAGGCCCAGGTATTTAGGTTCCAAACTATGGTTTTATAACTTTAACCCACAAATATTACTGTATCAGTAATTGAGTGGTCTATGTGACCAAATGCCATGGATGTGACTGTTTTTACATTGGAAAAATAGTCAAAAAAGTTTAAAAATAGAATTTACCAACATGAGTATGATATTCAGTGGAGAGTGGACACAAATGCCCTTGCTAAATATGTTAAGAATTACACCAGCCATGATTTCAAATTTACAGCTATAGACCGAGTTGGAACTAGGTGTCAAAGGGGGCACTATAGAGCTTTACCTTGAATTTAAGGAGTTAAAATGGTAGTTCAGATGTAACCCCACTGTGTTCCCAAGAATTAATGAGGCAGTCTCTATTAGCAGTGTTTTAAAACTGAGGGCTGAATTCTTCTTATAAGTATGAGGGTTTTTATTTGTCATTATTTAGTATTTAGTATTTAGACTTTTATGATTGTTATAATATATTATTTTGTTAGTAATTCAGTGCATTATTTACATTATTTGCATCTTTTATTTCGTTTTGATGACTTTTTTATTAGGTGCTTTTACAGCTTACTCTTTGTATTAGTTGTTTTTCAGTTACGTTGGTCATGTGTGGATGACATTTCTATATAAATGGGTGGAACAGAGAGTTTTTTTGTTCTGCTGAAGTCTTGATATACCTTTAGACGAAAGCGCTTAACAGTTTCAATAAATCAGTGTTTGCAGCTCGCGCTCCTTCTTTTTTGTTTTTATCTCTGAAATTGAAAAAGCTAGTACTCACAATAGTGGCAAATAAGAAATGTCACAGTATGTAACATCCTCTGCAGACATGATCTATAAATATACTACCTCTGAAGTTGCACAAGCTTGGAGGAAAGGGAAAGGCAAAAAAAAAGAACTTTATCCTTTTACTCAGTTAGACTGACCACAGAGATAATATCATGCTGTATTTGTGACAAGCCAACAGCTAAAGCACTGAAGCAGCGATATATAGGATTTAATGATGACTGGTCGAATGAAAAGCACCTAAATCACAAAAATGTGCAAAATGGTTCTGCTGAACACCACTTTTGTTGAAACAAAACAAAAAAAATTTTGTTGGGGGTCAAGGCCCTCTGCACTTTATATGTGGTTGGAAAGTCCCACAAGAGTAGAAGAGGCATGCTCAGTTTTACTGAATACAATTTTTCAGTGAAACTGCTTTATACAATAGAGGCTTAGAGAAAGAGAAGTGTGATACTGAGCAGTGGCGTTTCCAAATAATATCATGGTGCCAGTAATGGTGCCATCTGGATGGCCCTTGCAGATGACTGCTAACCACACTGTCTTATCTAATGTACATACTGAGAATAGTCCTGGCATCAGCACTGAAGCCTTTTGCAGTCCACTGCTTACTGCCCTTTCTCCTGATAATTTCCACTGATTGTCACTTGCTGTCAATTTTCAACACGCCACTTTCCTGTCTTTAGCACCATCTTGGTCAGGAATCTCAGTGTATGCATTTTCAAAGCTACTAGCTGGAATCTGATTTTATTTGGGCAATCTCTGATAAGAAAGTTGATAATGAAGATCATTGTCAAGCTCAGGAGTGTCACTTAATTTGTGGGTGGGTAATGAGTGGCCAGAAAAAAAAGTAGTAGTTCTTAATAATTAAAATTTATTATACTGTACTTCCTAGGGACATGCTTGAGGATGTTAAGGATCAGTTTGATTTGAGATTGCATTTTTTTTTTTTTTTGCTTGTTTTATCAGTGATTAAATCTATTATTCTGGATTCTGGTTTGGTTACTACTTTGCAGCTGCTTGTTGTATAAGCATCCTGACATCAATCTCCGTCTCTGGTGGCATTCCTGAGATGCTGAAGCATACAGTCAGGCTATATTCCACCACTACAGTATTTTATGTAACTGTAATGTTAAACTATGGAATCTAAGAAAAGAAAACTGGATGTTAAGAAGTTTCAGACATCACAGAGAGATCATCATGTTTTTGTGACAAAGGTGGTAGTCTGTACTATGAAAGTGTGGTGCTTCACAGTTCCAGTGTCCAGTGCCATTTCACCGCTTGCAATGCTGTTGACAAAGAGAAGATTGCTCTTTACTTTGAGCTTTTTTCCCAAAATAGTTTGATGCCTGTGGATAAAGAAATGGCATTATATATATTTAGGGTTTTAGTAGGTACCTTTGACATACATACTTGCCTACCTAGTTAACAAAAGTGAGAAGAGAAAAAAGCTAGTCATGGGGATTCATTAAGTAGCATGTCCACATCACTCTAAGCCTACACACTTGGCCATCTTTGCACAAACAAACACACAGACACACACCCATATGGTGTATGCACAGTATAAAAAAGAGGTTGTAACTAAGTTTAACCTTAGTAAACATGCACTCACAGATGGCACAATACAAGGCAAGGGCAGCCTAAAGTGCATAATTAAGATGCAGGGGAGCTTAATGAGGAAAGAATAGTTATATATAAATAGATTACTCTATGAAGGCTGCTAGTTATAATTCTTAATCACTATAGAAGTAATCCTGTACTCTCAGGAGCACACCTACATTATTTAAAAAATGAAATGCTGAAAAAAGGAGATGAGATGGACACAGCTATAGTGTAACAAAGGGAATGAAATTCATAAATAATAGGTAGAGTTCAAAGGTGAGATAGTTGCCAAGGAAAACAGATACAATAGAGGACATTGCATATACTGCAGTAATGCACAGTTATGGAACTTCACTGGCATTGTCATGTATATTGTGAAAGTAAATAAAGGAAATGATTTACATAAAATGAATTTATGTTTGAACACACATACAGGCTAAAGAACTTTAATATTTTTCTTGCCTTATATGTACTAAGGAAACAATAATGAATGGCAATTTACACACATGTAAAACTGGAGACATATTGGGAAGATGCATGCACACCTGTAAAGTAATTTCAATAACTGTAGTAGTTGCAGAAACAAATCAGTTGTAGCATCAGCCTGCATATCGGCCTACATATTGTGAATGGTAGAAAGTGTGACTGTTCATGCACACTATATATTTTTGTGTTGAAATCAAGGAAGACCTGACCCATATACAGAACTGTCATTTTGAACAGCATATCAATGGAAGAGTGTGCTGCTATCCATACTTTTTACAGATGTCAAACTATAATAAATGTGAGATATATGTAGTTGCAAAATGAGGGGCATGGTCATATGACACATAGTGACCTGCACTAAACAGCACTCTCGAACTCCTCCAGTATTGCACAAACCACTAAACCAAAAAAACACAGTCCTGTTCAATCCAAATGACCACAAGCGGACAATTGCTTAGCGCTTTCATTCACTTTTAATTTGTGAACTTCCTCAGAAACAAAAAATGCCCTACCCAAACTTCCTTTTATATCTAAAACAATTACTTGACAGGAAATTATATAACTTGCTTACAAATCAAGTACAAATTTTAAACAAGTTGCTCATATACTTAAAACATTTGTAAAACCCATTATAAATGGTGTTAATAATAAACATTCATAAAGTACTTTTATACTAAATCAGTGTTTATATTTTAAAAACATTTTATATTTATAGTCTCATTGAGACCAGGTGCACTATCTGCACCTAAATACATCTGCCAAAATGCCTCTTTGCACTCTAGTATGTTGTTAATATCCCCATTTAAAGGTTCTTTTTCAAATTTTTCTAATACAAAAAATTCAAACTTTTTAAAGTCTGTACATGTTAGTGCATGTCTAGCTAATGAGTTGGTCTTGTCTTTCTTTTTGATTGCCAAATTATGTTCATATATTCTTCGCTTCAAATTTCTTATTGTTTTTCCTATATAATAACTTTCACAGGACAAACATGTTGCTATATATACTACCTGTTCGCTATTACAATTATAGTAGTCTTTTGCTCAAAAAGTAATATTATAGTGACTGAGAGTGACAAATGAAGAATTAGTTATGAACCTACATTGTTTACAATTGTGGCAAGCATAAGTGCCTTTTTTATTACTTCTTAACATTAATGAATTGGCAGTGTCTTTGTTTCCCATTTCTAACATAGATTTAATATTTAAAACTTTCTTGTATGTAAAATTGGGTGTAAATCCTAATCTGTCCACCAAATCTTTGTTACCTAAAATAATTTTCCAGTTATTTTCTATGATACTTTTGATATACCACATTCCATTGACTATTGGAAGTGGAAAAGCTATCATGTAATCCCTGTTGATACTATATTTTGACTCCATTGTGTCTTTTGACTTCATACATTGTGTTGGTCCTACCAAAATATCTGTAGAATGTAAAATGGGAGATGCTACCCCACTTCTCAAGGACAGTACTTCCTTTTCTATCTGTTTTATCCATTTAGTGTCATATCCTCTGGAAACGAAAAGGCCCCTTAAGAACGCACTTCTTCCATATATGTATCATCTTCTGATGTCAGCCTACTTAAACAAATGATCTGCCCTTTTACAACTCCCTTTTTCATGTGTTGTGGGTGGGGGCTATCCCTATGCAAATATTGATTGGCAAACACTGGTTTCCTATAGATCTTACTTACAAATTTGTTTTTCTCTTTATCTATTCGAATATTCAAATCCAAATAGTTTATAGACTCACCGAAACCACTTAGTTTGAATTCTAAAAATTCTGTTGTTGTGTTTAAATCCTGTACCAAACTTAAGAATTCTTCTTGGTTTCCTTTCCAAATAAAAAACAAATCGTCTATAAATCTATAATATATTTGTGCTTTTTCAAAACTCGGATGCTGCTTAAGAAATTTACATTCCCAATTTGCCATAACCATGTTTGTCCTGTGAAAGTTATTATATAGGAAAAACAATAAGAAATTTGAAGCGAAGAATATATAAACATAATTTGGCAATCAAAAAGAAAGACAAGACCAACTTATTAGCTAGACATGCACTAACATGTACAGACTTTAAAAAGTTTGAATTTTTTGTATTAGAAAAATTAGAAAAAGAACCTTTAAATGGGGATATTAACAACATACTAGAGTGCAAAGAGGCATTTTGGCAGTTGTATTTAGGTGCCGATAGTGCACCTGGTCTCAATGAGACTATAAATATAAAATGTTTTTTTTTAAATATAAACACTGATTTAGTATAAAAGTACTTTATGAATGTTTATTATTAACACCATTTATAATGGGTGTTACAAATGTTTTAAGTATATGAGCAACTTGTTTAAAATTTGTACTTGATTTGTAAGCAAGTTATGTCATTTCCTGTCAAGTAATTGTTTTAGATATAAAAGGAAGTTTGGGTACGGCATTTTTTGTTTCTGAGGAAGTTCACAAATTAAAAGTGAATGAAAGCACTAAGCAATTGTCCGCTTGTGGTCATTTGGATTGAACTGGACTGTGTTTTTTTTTTGGTTTAGTGGTTTGTGCAATACTGGAGGAGTTCAAGAGTGCGGTTTAGTGTTTTCACCATTTTCAGTTCCTGAGCTTTTCCAAATGGCAGCGGAGTCTTCTAGTCAAGAAAGTCTTTTAAACTTAACTGTCTACCCGATTCCTGAGAACGAGGACAATGGTTCTTGTTCAGTCATTGTGAAAGAAGATTTCCTTAACATGATTGGCAAAATTGTGAAAGACATCTTGGATCAGCATGCCAGGAAGCAGTCGAACAAGCTTGATGGTGATGGTGCAAGATCCACGTGCAGTGGCGTATTACAACAACCTGCTGAAACAAGCAAGTTTGTCATGAACAGGGAAGGAGAAACTGTTACAAACGGGTGAAGCGGACCAGTTCAGGGTAACATTTGGGATTATCTTTGTAAAGGAAACATTAACCCGTTTAGTACTGTAACAGTTGCTGTAGACAACAATAATGTAAGTAATATGCTTAACAAAAGCTTTTACATGAATACCCTAAATTGTAAAAAAGCTATTTTTGACTTGGAAAAATACTTGTACAAACATGTGGCTCTTGATTTAGAAATTCAATATCTATGTGAATGAACAAAGCGGAAAATAGTGCCACAAGGGTTACGGACTGCCAAATTTCTGAATTGTGTTGTTCCGGGAGATGAACTGAGTAAAACTTTGATTGACTTATATAATGAGACTGGTTTAAAAATTATGGGTATTTTGGTATTGCATTACACCAAGGAATTGAATAAAATAAAAGAGAATATTAGAAATGCGGATGAAAAAATTTAAGGTTACGGCTGTTTCAAAGAATTTCTGGAACTCTATAGTGGCTTAGAGGCCAAAGTAGAAAGACACAGAGCCACAATTATTTCAAGAAAACAGTCGAAACTGAAAAGAGATATAAACTCTTACAGGTCAAATCGAGCATATATTGCATTTGACAACACACAAGTCATACGCAATATAAATGACAGAGATTTGGTTACTGAGCAAGGAGGTACTCAACTGACTGGTAATAATGACAACAGGGTCCCAGTATCAACACCTGGAAGAAATTCAGAAAGTATACCAACAACTAGTAGTAATAACAATGGGAAAGATGAGTTTATATCCAAAGACTCCTTAGTGGTGGACCAAAATACAATTGACAATGACAATAGACTAAGCTACGCACAAGTAGCTTGTATTGAAAACATCTATAGCGGTTGCGATGATGGCCCTTTTATGATTAAAGGGCAAGGAAAGAAAAGGGCTACCAAGTAGTACAATACAACACAACACAAAGGGAAAGGGAAAGGGAAGAACAGAAAAAAGTGGTAAATGAAGAGACCACTGATCGATACAGTTTGGATATAGTTAATTTATCAGATATTAACTTGTCTGTAGAATTAAAAAATGTGTTAAAGGAAGGATTTTCATTCATTCCTTCAGTAAAAATGAGCATTGGAAAACTATTGGTTGATTTTAGATTATACCTAAGAAAATTAAACCTTAGCTACATCATGCAGGACATTTTGAAGACTACAGATATGAATTTAGGTAATAAACTTTCCAAACCTAGTACATTTAACCCTCCCTTACAAACCACATTACACACTTTTTCATCCATATGTGAAAAAGAATTTAGAAAAATAAATAATGACAATTTTTCTGATAATCTTACTGTTAAAGAACATCAGGCTCTGAAAGATATAAGTAACAACAGTAAAATTAGAACAATGAGAGGAGACAAAGGAGGAAAAATTGTTATAATGAATACATCAAATTATGAAAAGGCTATAGAAAATATGCTCAATGATAAAGCTGTTTACCAGCGAGTCAACAGTGGAGAGATAAAAAAGAGTTACAATAAGATAGATGTAACACTTTTTGACATGTTTAGTCAAGGAGAGTTAGACAATGACAACTATTCCTTTGTACAAGTAGAACACCCGAAGGTAGCTACACTATTTGGGATTCCCAAAATTCAAACAGATAGTAGAAACCCTCCATTTAGACCCATTATTTCGGCAAAGAATTCCAAAACTGAGTGTATTTCTGTTTGGTTAGATCAAATATTAAATCCTGTTGTTCAAATATCTAGGTATTATTTAAGAGATTCTTGGCATCTGTTAGAAATTTTAAGAAACTACAAAATACCGGAAGAAACAGTTTATTTTGATACTCTAGATGTCAAGTCTCTTTACACTTCTATTGAACAAGAAGCAGGTATAGAATATCTCAGAGAATATTTGGTAAATCACACTGACTTTACTGGAGTAAAAATAAACATTATATGTGACATGATGGAGTTGGTATTAGCAAATAATTACTTCAAATTCAATAAGTTTTTTTATAAACAGATATCTGGTGTAGCTATGGGGGCAAGGGTTGCACCATCCTTTGCAAAATTGGTTATGGCAAATTGGGAATGTAAATTTCTTAAGCAGCATCAGTGTTTTGAAAAAGCACAAATATATTATAGATTTATAGATGATTTGTTTTTCATTTAGAAAGGAAACCAAGAAGAATTCACAAGTTTGGTACAGGATTTAAACACAACAACAGAATTTTTAGAATTCAAACTAAGTGGTTTCGATGAGTCTATAAACTATTTGGATTTGAATATTTGAATAGATAAAGATAAAAACAAATTTGTAAGTAAGATCTATAGGAAACCAGTGTTTGCCAACCAATATTTGCATAGGGATAGCGCCCACCCACAACACAGGAAAAAGGGAGTTGTAAAAGGGCAGATCATTTGTTTAAGTAGGCTGACATCAGAAGATGATACATATATGGAAGAAGTGCAGTTCTTAAGGGACCTTTTCGTTTCTAGAGGATATGACACTCAATGGATAAAACAAATAGAAAAGGAAGTATTGTCCATGAGAAGTGGGGTAGCATCTCCCATTTTACATTCTACGGATATTTTGGTAGGACCAACACAATGTATGAAGTTGAAAGACACAAAGGAGTCAAAATATAGTATCGACAGGGATTACATGATAGTTTTTCCACTTCCAATAGTCAATGGAATGTGGTATATCACAAGTATCATAGAAAATAACTGGAAAATTATTTTAGGTAACAAAGATTTGGCGGACAGATTAGGATTTAAATCCAAGTTTACATACAAGAAAGTTTTAAATATTAAATCTATGTTAGAAATGGGAAACAAAGACACTGCCAATTCAGTAATGTTAAGAAGTAATAAAAAAGGCACTTATGCTTGCCACAATTGTAAACACTGTAGGTTCATAACTAATTCTTCATGTGTCACTCTCAGTCACTATAATATTACTTTTTGAGCAAAAGACTACTATAATTGTAATAGCGAACAGGTAGTATATATAGCAACATGTTTGTCCTGTGAAAGTTATTATATAGGAAAAACAATAAGAAATTTGAAGCGAAGAATATATGAACATAATTTGGCAATCAAAAAGAAAGACAAGACCAACTCATTAGCTAGACATGCACTAACATGTACAGACTTTAAAAAGTTTGAATTTTTTGTATTAGAAAAATTAGAAAAAGAACCTTTAAATGGGGATATTAACAACATACTAGAGTGCAAAGAGGCATTTTGGCAGATATATTTAGGTGCAGATAGTGCACCTGGTCTCAATGAGACTATAAATATAAAATGTTTTTTAAAATATAAACACTGATTTAGTATAAAAGTACTTTATGAATGTTTATTATTAACACCATTTATAATGGGTTTTACAAATGTTTTAAGTATATGAGCAACTTGTTTAAAATTTGTACTTGATTTGTAAGCAAGTTATGTCATTTGCTGTCAAGTAATTGTTTTAGATATAAAAGAAACTTTGGGTAGGGCATTTTTTGTTTCTGAGGAAGTTCACAAATTAAAAGTGAATGAAAGTGCTAAGCAATTGTCCGCTTGTGGTCATTTGGATTGAACAGGACTGTGTTTTTTTTGGTTTAATAGTGACCTGCACATTAATCAAGACAAAACACATGGGCAGTCACTATTTGAAAAGTGGGTTGTATGTGCAGGAATAACAGTATATGCTTATGCATATGATGTATGCATGCATGATAGGAAGACCACACATAGATAGTTAGCCCATAGACGACTTAGCTCAGAGCAATTTACATACTAGCAATATTGTATAATGACATCAACTACATGGGAAATAGTTTTTCTTGTCCTTTAAAACAATTTGAGTATAATGCATTTTAGGAGTTTATTCAATATATTATGTGTTTCCTTCCTACTACCACTGCCACACAATACACATTGAAATACAAAAGTCTGCCCAACTACACTTCTGAATGCTGTAAAACATCATGTTGTACATCACATTTTGCTCTGAAATAAGTCTTAATGAACACGTTAGTAATACCTGTATGATAGTACACAGCCATAACTCAGAAACAGGTTCAACCTTAACATCAAGCAATAAGTGAACTGTTGAAAATTAACATTACACATGCAAAAGCTGTACACTGGCTTCTAACAATGTTGTTTCCTCCACACATAGGTCACTACTTCCATTGCATGGATGTTGGCATAGCCAAGCTGCCAGAAGCTACTTCTATTAAGCTTGGCAATTAAGAACAAATGAAAATAACTGATTAGTAAATCTGCTGTGTGCTAAATGGCGAGCATCTTCTACATCACTATCCTTGGCATGCTGATATGGATGTACAGTACTGAATGTATTAACATCAGCCACCCACGAAAGAACCACAAGAAAGTATCAGCAGAGGTCCAATTGCACTTTGAAGCATGACACACATCAAGAACTTATCAACACATTATTGCCTTTAATCTCTATGCTGTGAAAACAATAATAAAAGGCATACATAAATGTTTCCAATTAGGTATATAATAAATAGCATTCCAATTGGGGAAGCAAATCATGCCTGTAAGCATTCTCTGATGTACTTGGTATTTATACCCCACCAGGCTTGAACATTTACTTGAAGTCAATACTCATAGAGCTGTATATCAACTGCTGATGCTACATAAATAGTCATACTTGATGTGTTATGAGGAACACCCTTTACGGGATTACATCAGTGGTGTTTTGTAATGGTTACCACTCCACTAAACTGCAGTCCGAGGCATCAAAAAGTATATCCTTGTTAGTGTACCATATCATCATTGTGTGGTGTAAGCAACTTCTGTCTGTTACTGTTGTCTGACAGATGTACATTGCCAGATTCAAACCCCTGCCTATCAAGCACCACAGTTGAGAGATCTGTGTATTATCTATTTCGACCATAGGTGAGTTTAATGTACATGTGTCAGAAAGGACATACTTCAAGGTCTGAACTAAGCAATGTTTTTATTTGCCATGCATCCCTAAAAAATCTGTTGCAGGACTAAAAGGCTTTAGCCATGCTACTGTTCACATAATTGTGAGTTAGCCATATTACCCTCTCTTAGGTAGGCCACTCTTGCCTGTTAATATTATTTTGCACATATACATTTCCTGATTTGAACACATGCCTATGTAAGTCTACATGTTATATAAGTCAGTATTAACTGCATGTACCACAGGAGAGAGCTTACTGCAAAGGTCACAGAAACATGTTTGAATGGGAAGAAATCATCAGTGTGTTTAAAAGCCTATTTTAGACCTAAAAGGGATGGAAAGAGTTTGTGGGAATATTGGATAAGGCAGTGTTTCATGTCACTGCACTTACATTATATTGGCCTTTTCTTGATTTGAACAGCTACCTAAGTAAGTCCACAATCTAGAGATCTTTGTATTAACCACAGACAAAAGAGGTAAATTCTTAAAGGAAAACTCCACCCTCTCATACAGTTTAACTCAATTGTTAGGTTTCATTTCTCCCTACAATATGGTTCCAGCATTGTGTAGGTACCAGAAACCTGCTTGTACTTTTTGAAACCTTTTTTCCTTGCATTGCAGTCAAAGGAAGGAAAGACCACCTACTTTTTTAACTCAACTTCTCACATACTTTGCAGAGAAATTCATCTCTACCTGCATGACATATCATAGACACAGTTAAATCTGTGGTTTACTTTGTCAGGTACTGCTGCCAATCTTAGATGGGCAATTAATCCTGCTAATGTCAGGAAAACAGCAGCTGATATCAAAAAAGACAGAAAGCCATGTAATTGTTTTCCACTGTTTATATTGCATAGGGGAGGAGAACTTAACACTCTCCTTTCATAGCAAAACAAAGCAATTAGATCAGTCAGGGGGTTAAAGGTAATTGTCACCTGTTCTGACAAATTTACATAAGCAGTGACACAGTATTGGAATGCTAAGCTTTAAATGTTATTTATAATAGTTTATATGTTAAGATAACTTAAATGTAGCATCAAAGATTTCTGTGACATTTAGAGAAGAGTCAGAAAATATTTTTTTCTTGTAAAACATCAGTGCATTTACCATTTTTAAGCCCACCCCCCCACACACACACACACAGGCCAGAACCATGGAAAGAGTGTCAGATGGGAACCCTATCAATTAGGTGCACTGATACTGTTCATGAAAAGGTCTTTTGTGCTTTTTTTTGACATCCTTCCAGAGGAGGATGCATATCTGGTACATGCAGTTCCGTTGTAAGAGATTCCTACTGACTTTGAGTCATTACTTACAGTGTTAGAATGCAACCATAATATACTGCTGAATTTACTTTAACATACATTTACTATGTGCCCTTGCATTAAAAATATGAAGAAAAGGAAATCAGAAGTACTTAACTGTGATTAAAAAGCACACACACACACTCATATGCTTTTGTACACATGTACTTTACATATATACACATATACAGAAACACACACACATATATATGTGTGTGTGTGTTTGTGTGTGTGTGTGTGTGTGTGTGTGTGTGTGTGTGTGTGTGTGTGTGTGTGTGTGTGTGTGTGTGTGTGTGTGTGTGTGTGTATGTATGCATACAATTAATTATTTATAATAAACAACATAGTATAGCTAAGCATTATTAATGTAGACATTCTATTTAATGTTGCTCAATGATTTACTTGGTCACTGTTACACATTGGCTATGTGTTGCACATGCAATCTTGGTCAATGTTTTTATGTCAGTATCTTTTATTTGTATTGCTAAGTGCATTTAATAATTGTTATTATCTTTGCCAATGTAGCCTAAGTTGTGGCTAAAAAGGGCCCTGGGACCAGTTCACTTTCCTGGTTACCAAAGTATAAATAAATATGAAATAGAAAAAAGGAGGGTGAACATGATAGAAATAATTGAGAAGCTAGTAAAGCACATTTTAAGTCTGCATCATTCATGAGAGAGAAAAATCCTCCTACTGAAAGCATTGGGAAGTAGCAGACAGACTAAGTTTAGAGTCCTACTACTTGTCACGTGTAAGTGTACAGCAAGGATCATTTACTGTAGTGAGAGTTTTCACACCTCAGCATGAGAGTGTGGGGGAGGGTTTGTCAAATCTATTTGGACTACAAAAGACTCCTCTTACATAAACCTGTTTTTAATCTACTTCTGTTTGCTACAAGCTGCTAACAGCTATTTATAGCATAGAACAAGCTCTGACAGACACATAAGTTAGGGTTAGTCAGGTAAACACAGAAGCAGCTCTGTTACAGAAGGTGTGTTTAGATGACAGTGCTTCACAGTCCTGCCATTCAATCTTAATGGCATGATAAAACAGCACCACTTCCTTATGTCTAGCATGAGTCATATAAAGAGGTCCTGAAATGTATTCTGGGAAGAAGGAATGAAAGAAAGAAAATAAGATCACGTTACCAAGGCAGGCCTCTTCATCTGCCATTTTGAGAGAAACACATTAAAATTATAAAATAAGCACTTGTAGTAATTTTGAAGCATTAAAATAGCTCAAAAACAAAGATACAATGAAAAAATATGTTTTTTGAGTTTTAAGGTGAAGTTTTCCTTTAATACAATTGTAAGACAAAACAGGATATATTTGAAGCTATGACATCATCACTGTGCTCTAAGCCATATGTGTGGTTTAAAGGTAAATGAAAGAGTAGTTTGAGTTCTTTCCCCATGTCAATATATTGTCTGAGTGAAGGTGTACATGTCACATGTGTTAGATAACCCAGTCAGATTTGTAACACACACTCATAACATTTAGAAATTCTCAGATTCAAACAACTGCCTCCCTAAGTCCACAGTCTAGAGAATATTGTACCACTCTATGACACCCATGAAGATGTCTTACTACAAGGAGGAGAAAAAGCACATTTGAAAAGGATAGCATCATCAGTGTTTAGCAAAGCAAATGTCAAGGCTAAAAGTGGTGATGGCTCTCTCTTGTGGTGCAAGTCTGCACAGCAGATCTGTTGGGAAAGCTTTCCATACCTACCTCTGTCATCACTCTCTCTCTCACACACACACACACACACACACACACACACACACACACACACACACACACACACACACACACACACACACTGGTCAGTCACTGCTGAATTCACGTCTACTTATGTAAGTACACAATCTAATGTACATTGTACTATCTGCTAGTGCCACAGGAGAAGTCTGACTCCAAGTGTAAGATAAAGTATATATGAAAGGATTATATCCTCATTGTTTTACAAAAGAGATGTGTATGCTAAAGGGAACTGAAAGTGACAGGAGAGTCATCTTCCAGTATAAAATTGATCCATCACTTCTGATCTAGAACCACACACACACGCATGCATACAAGTGTTTAATTGATGAATTCAAATACCTACATAAGTACACAATCTAGAGTACACTGCTTCAACTATGAGCACCACAAGAGAAGTCTGACTACAAGTGTGAGATACACCGAATTTGAAAGAATGGCATCATCAGTGTCTTACAGAACAGATGTTTGGGCTAAAGGAGGAAGAAATTGATGGGCTGCCCACTCTTGATGTAAATGTTTCTCCTGAATAGATGTATACACATCAGATGCATGGGTGAATCCATTCCTACCTAACACCTGAGACACAAAAACACACACTCATAATTGTAAGTCACTGTTGGATTTTAACACCTAGCAAGCTAAGTTTACAATCTAGAGTGCATTATATTAACTTCAAGCACCATAGGATATGTCAGACTACAAGTGTGAGATAGAGCACATGTGAAAGGATGACATCATCAGTGTGTTGCAGAGCTGATAGCATGTATCACATGGCTGGGTAAAAAGGAATGTACCTTCACAAGCAGACAAGACAGCACTATATTGATCACAATTAATTACATACTGCTCAGGTTATTCATATATATTTGATTCATGGACAGTGTGCTAGAGTGAGTGATATCTAGCTGCTTCACATTATGGTGCACTGATAATTTATACAAGGTTGATAATCACATTTGTTAAAAACAGGAGTGACAACCAAGCATTCCTGCCTGATCAGCTCAGGAACATTGTATGCACTTCTCAATTTTTTGGTGTGTTATTGTCAGTGCTTCCTAATGGTTGTACAATGTGCAATGAAAATACAAAACATGCATGTCAAACTTATGAAATTATCATACTTAATACCACTGAGAAAGTATGTGTTCAAATTTCCCAAATCACTGTACACCATTTGCAAGTCTGTATTGGAGTGCAAACATGATTTACAATATGTAGTGGTTAGACAGCACTGCAGTGAAATAATCATATCTTGACTGCAGCAAGCCACTAAAATGTACACAAGTAATACAAGCCATTCACTGAACTGAATTGAATTAGAGAGGTATCAAAAAACCTGATGTAGAAAGGCATCATGTTTTGACTTAGCTTTTCTGCCTTGCTTCATAGGTTCATAGGTTCATAGGTTAGTACTAGGCTATCAGCCCTAGGGCCTATAAACAATTCCTGAATAATCATTTCCCCAATATTTCTTCCCACATTATTTACTTCACTGGACGTGTCTAGCTGGTGTGGGATCCTGGGTGAATTTGGGTGAATTTCCTTTCTCCCATCCAAAGGCCAAGGTTCCTCAACAAGGAGGTCCAAAGAGGCACTCTATTCTATTCCAGAGTCTGGGAGTCCAACAGTCCAGCTTTGGTCTGATGACAAGGTTTAGTATGTGTGATGACCAGGTTTAGATCCCTTGGGATTTCTTTTATGATGTATGTCCAAGTTAAGTGTAGCATGTCCAGCAGCTCTAGGTAAAGAGGTAGAGATCGTTTGAGAATGTTATGCAGATGAGTATAGAGTAGCAGTTTATAAAATAGAGTATAAATGTAAAAGCCAGCCCTGTAGCTCAGAAGGGTTTAGGCTCGTGGCCTTTTTAGTGAGGTATTTCTGAGTGAGGCTTTTACCAGAGGGGCATCTGGAGGAGTACATACCCTAATGGGCATTGTATTCCAGGGACAATGGGTAAATGGGGAGTTGATGTGGACAATGACCTCCTGGGTGTGCCATAGCGATGGCCCTTGCTGATGTGGCTATGTGGTTATCAAGGTGACTGTTGTTGTATGTGGTGTCCCTAAGTCTCTTATCCACCTGTCACCTGCCAAGGTAAGTCTC
Source organism: Protopterus annectens (assembly GCF_019279795.1). NCBI lineage: Eukaryota > Metazoa > Chordata > Ceratodontiformes > Protopteridae > Protopterus > Protopterus annectens. The sequence goes on from NC_056728.1 coordinate 405,254,458, forward strand.
TCTATATGGTTTGGTGTGGATATGTATGTTTTACTCGTGTGAGTAAGGTATTTCATTCCAGCATTTTACTGAGCCCATGGCTCTGGCAATTCAAGCATCAATGCTCTGTAAGCAAATTTTGTAGAGACCAAGGCATTTGAGGATTAGCCCCTTGTCTGGCTATAGTCATCAATTTTTGCTGGGCCAAGAACTGCAGTGTTGACCTACTAGAGATGTAGATGCAAACAAGAGCAGTTCATTAGACTGGAAACCCTTGCGTACCCACCTGTCACTTAAGAGAGCCCTTGTGACTGTCACTACTGAGGTACAGTGGTTCTATCAAATTTTGATTGAGCAACCATTGGCCAAGAGACTTTTGGATTGTGGCCCAACTGAGTGTTTTATTTAGCAAAAACTTAGTATTATAGGTGTTAAAGGCCAACTAGTAAGTTAGATAGGTGTGACCACCTGGGGATAGGTGTGTGCTCTGGCTTAGATAGGTAGATAGGCTGTGTGCCCATAGGAGATCGGGTCCATGGCTCTGGAGAACTGATTGGGGTCCCAGTGTTTGAAGGCCACCCAGGGTCAGGGCGCCATAACAAAACCATGGGCCTCAAGATAAGGCCATTAATATGCTCCGCCAGTTTCCGAGATAAGGCTTGTTAGACTGATGACGGTTGGGATTGTCTATATTTGGCTACCCTGCCTGGCACCATGGAAGATGAGCAAGTGGGGTGGACGGTAGTGACACTTGATAGAGGTGCCAGTTGTATATTGTAGTTCATGTAAGAGCACAGCCCGGGATGTATGATTACGATGCTGTGGCCTTAGCTTGAGAGCGCCACCTGTGGTCAGCATTACTGGAATCCATATTGTCTCTGGTACGATGTGTGGTGTATTAGTGGAGTGGGAAGTACCTGTGGTACTGAACCCATCTGTTAGGGATGAATCGGGCAATCTGAGAGTGGAATCATATTTTAGCGAGGGGTGAGAGTGGGGTGAACTTGGCATATAACGGATGACATAATTATAGAGCTCTACGTGTCTGGCCTTCGCCATTCTGGGCACTCTGCAATTCAGAATCAGAGCCTGATTTTAATACTGCTTTGGTGAGCTTTTGAAAATTGTAAGTGTCTTTGTTTTTTATCCGGATTTTGTTTCTTTCTTTTTTAAAGTTTCCTTTGTTGTAAAGGAATCTGCAGTAGTGTGCTCACATTCCCTTCATCAAAAGTTTCATCCTGTGTCTTGGCCAACCTCCAATCAACCCAAGGCTGTTTTGTTGCCCTTCACTGTGAAACCCTGCATCGGTGGAACACTAAAGTGCTTTCAGCTAGACTAGGGTATATTAGAGTTTTATTTAATCTGTCCTCTAAACTGAAGACTCTTTTCCTTTTCACTGTACATGTGCACACTACTGGTCCCCCCATACTTTTCTCTTCCTACTGTACTCCTAGGTCAATTACTTAAAACTGCTTTCTTTTGGAAAAAAGTTTACCTATGTACCTGCAGCCCATACTTCAATTGTTTTTCCCTGTGGAAGTGGTGGTCCTTTTCACCACATTGTACTAGATTAGTAGCATAAGATTTGTAGTTATTAGGAAGATACTGCACAACAGTGACCTGGAATTGACTTAGTTTGGTTTTCTTGTTTTCTTTTTAGCAGCTGGCCTAGTCCAGTTTTTCTGACTCACAACCTTGTATTACTTTATGTCTACCCCTCCCCCACTTTGAACCTGCACAATTCCCTCCCACTCCTTTTTAACTAAAGAGGTATCTTCATTTTGCTGTTCTGTCCTGACCAGCCCTACAGCTAGGTTCTGCAGTCTCAAGGACTGGTGTAGCTCTGCTCCATTTGCCTCACTACGCTCAGCTCAATCTGCCCCCCTACCCTTCCCTCATTTCCCACCCCCCACTACCTCTACATTTATTCTAACCCCAGATGACCTGACCATACCCTTCTCCAATCAAAGACCTATTATACACACCCCCTATCAAGTTTCTGCCTGAAAAAGGTACATAGTATCTACTTGCCATGTATTCACACTCCCACGCATACTTGAACCCCAAAACCACTAAGACCCAACCACTATTCCATCATAAAATACCATTAATCCTAGGATTTCTCTTCCTAACCCTCACATACCTAACAAACATCACATCATTATATGCAAACACATTACTAGAAAACACATCATTCCACATAAAACTTTCTCAAACAAATACACACTCACACATTTTCTTTCCTATCTCTTCTACATTATTTAAAGAGAGCTTCATCCTACACATTCATAAGTCTCACATAACACCATCTTACACTAAAAAAACTTCATTTAGATGCAAC